>NC_080419.1:1200000-1500000 GCF_029873635.1 Malania oleifera
ACACTGACATTTTTGCACTGGTTGTGAAGTTAACAACCATCATATCAGTATTGAGCATTGTTACCTCAGAGGGTCTACATCTCGAGCAGTTGGATGTGAAGACAACATTTCTTCATGGTGATCTTGATGAGGAGATTTACATGCACCAACTAGAAGGATTCTCAGTAAAAGGTAAAGAGGATCTTGTGTATAGATTGAAGAAGAACTTGTATGGTCTCAAACAAGCTCCCAGGCAATGGTACATAAAATTTGACAGCTTTATGCGCAAAAAAGATTTTCAAAAGTGCAATGCCGACCACTATTGCTACTATTTCAAGAGGTATCATTCTAGCCATATCATATTATTGTTATATGTCGATGACATGTTAGTTGCAGGACCAGATATAGGAGACATCAGGAAATTGAAGCAACAAATGTCAGAGGAGTTTGACATGAAGGACTTGGGTTCACCCAAGTAGATACTTGGGATGCGGATCTCTAGAGATAAATAACAAGGAACGTTGTGGTTATCTCAGTCGGAGTATATTAGCCGTGTTTTACCAAGATTCAACATGAGCAGCACCAAGGCAGTAAATACGCCATTGGCTGGTCACTTTCGTCTCTCCAAGGATCAAGCTCCCCAAAAAGATGAAGAGAAGGACTTCATGTGATGACCCAAAAATATATATATATATATATATATATATATATGATTAAAGTATAATAATAATAAAATAATAAAAATAGTCATTAAGTTAATATCAATACGGAAGTGTTTTTCTGTAGGATCCTTGATTCCATGTTTGATGCCTAAGAAAGACCTTGTCTTAGCGAGTGCTCAGAGACCATTGCGGCTCAGTCGCTCCCTGGAGGTCGGCCTGGTCAAAATGGAATTTCATAGGATAAACAGGATAGACACTGTTTGTACACGTAAATAAGTATATATACATAAAATAGTGTTTTGACAGACATAATTTGTAGAAATACATAATAAGATGATAATAATATAGGTATCATATGTGGGGCCCACAAGACTGTGTGGGGCCCACATGAGTCCCGAAGCCGTATGGAGGTTTACACGAGTTTCAAAGTTATGTAGGATGCATAAAATCGTATAAGAGTTATTCAAGTTACGTAGGATTCATTCGGGTCTCGAAGTTGTGTGGGGCCCACAAGACCATGTGGGGCCCACATGAGTTTTCAAAATTTAAATTTAATTCTTATTCAAAAATAAATAATAAAATAAATAAATACTTAAAATAGTTTATAAGTAATAACAATGATAATAATAATGACAATAATGATTAAGAAAAATAATAAAATAATAAAATAATTAATTAACTAATTGATTAATTAATTAGGTAAGTAGTTAATTAAAAATTTATTTAATGGGAATGGTGGCAAGCACTCCCACATGGCCTCCATCCCCATCCCATACTCAACCCATACCTTGCCCATCCCTTGCCCATTCTTTAATTTTAAAAAATTATAATTTCACCCATCTCCCCACACTTTTATAAATTCTATTTCTTCCCCAAAATTTTCCTATAAATAGGGAGCTCTCAACCTTCATTTTTCACAACAATTTTCTAAGGAAGAGAAGGATTAGTGAGTGAAAGAATTTGTGGTGGAGAGAGAATTTTGAGTAAGTTCTCACTCACCCACTCTTTCCGATCTCATATCTTAAAGATAGTTATTGTGTTCGTAGCACACAGTAAAAGAAGAAGGTAAGTAAATTTTGATTATGTTAGTTCCTTTTTATTTTAAATTCATACCCGAGTTTATTTTGTACGTAAATTTTAATTATGTTACTTAGTTCCACAAAATTTCCATGAGTTTATTTTTACGCATATTTAATTATACCAGTTCTATCTTTAATATACTTGCATCTATTTTTGGGTTAAGAAATGTTCCAATCCCCTCGGGTAAATTTTCAGCATTTCTTTCTATTCAAAAATAAAATTATATATATTTTTAACACAAAAATTGTATGGCATGAGTTTATTTATATGTTGCATTTTTAAGAAAATATGAGTAAAGATGAGATTTTCACGATATTATTTTTAAATTTGCATAAATTATAATAAGATGATTTTAAAACCCCTTATGGCAACGGAAGTTCAAAGTTACAGATGCTCGGTACCGCAGCTTAAAGTTTATACGGATCAGAGTGCACCCACACTGTTTACAGAGTGGTTATTTATGTTAGTGGATTTCTCCTGAGTGCACACCTGGTTTAAGTCCAGGACTTAATAAGGAAAATCTCACTTAAAGTTTACGTACGTTGATTTAGTTTGGTCGGCCAGCCAGCTAAGTCCAGTCTTCGGACCGCACAACCCAGTCATGGGGGTAAACATGACTTATGGCAAACAGGCCTAAGGGTGGTTTTTACAATATATGTTTATACATATTTAATTACGTGTACAAAGTTACTGATGATTTGAAGGAAAAGTGTAAGTTTACGTGAAAAAGATCATTTTGGTGCTTAAATGACGATCTAAGGAAAACGTACAAGGAAAAGTATATGTATGTTTATCATTAAATATTTTTACAGTTTTAAAGTTAAAAGTTTAATTTAACAGTTATAGTATATGATTATAAAAATTTACTGTTAAAATTGATGAAAAAGTTTTATGCAGGAATTTTTAAATTTATGTTTATTCTAAAAGCAGTTTTGAAGTTATAGTATTAAATATTGTTTTACGAAATTCTTTAAAAGCTCATTTTGGCCACACACTAATAATAATCTTATTTACTTACTGAGCGTCGTCTCACCCCAATCATATTTTATTTCAGATAACTCTGAAGGACATGTCGGAAATCAGGCTTAGCAAGCATGCGGGTGGGGATTAGAAAAATAAAGATTTAATTAGAAATATAGTATGATTTCAGATATTTACGTTTGTGTAATTTTCTTCTTTTGAAATAAGTGATTGTAACATGAATAATTAGCGCTCTGGTTTGAATAAAGTCGAGTTTATTTGCTTCCGCTGTAAATCAGTAGTAAAAAGTTAATATCCCAGGCCCCTCGGGGTCGGGGTGTTACACTTCATGGCTAAGGTATCGTACACCTCAGCCATTGGAAGTCTCATGTACGTCATGGTTGGTACCAGACCAGACATTAGTCAAGCAGTGGGAGCTATGAGCAGGTTTATGTCAAATCCAGGGAAGACTCGTTGGGAAGCAGTGAAGTAATTTTTTTGATATCTTTGTGGCACTATTGATAAGTGTCTATGTTTCAACAAAGGAGATTTGAAAATCGAGGATATGTTGATGCTGATTTTTCAGGTGAAATTGATCATCGTAGAAGCACCATCGGATATGTGTTCACTATTGGCACAACAGCTGTTAGTTGGATGTCACTGATACAGATGATTGTTGTTTTATCCACTACAAAAGCTGAGTATGTAGTAGTGACAAAAGCCAGTAAAAAGATGATTTGGCTTCAAGGTTTGTTAACAGAGCTCGGAATAAAGCAAGAAAGAAATGTTTTGTATAGCAACAGTCAGAGTGTGATACATCTGGCAAAGAACTCTGCATTTCATTCTAGAACCAAGCACATTAGATTACGTTATCATTTTGTTAGATCTCTATTAGACGATGGAGTGTTGACACTGGAAAAAAATCCAAGGTAGCAGGAATCCGACAGATATGTTGACAAAAGTGGTGACTATAGAGAAGCTGAAGTTGTGCTCAACTTCAATTGGTCTTCATACTTGAAGACAAATTTGAGCACATCATTATCTATATATTGGTTGAGATAGTATCTCTGTCTCCAAGTGGGACATTGTTAAGCTGAAATGGAAATGGAGAAAATATGGAAACAAAGAAAATGCAAACGCTTTGAAGAGGATGAGCTGCAACGGAGGAGAATGAGCGCGTCAAATTCATTCCATCAAAAACACAATTATCACATGCTCAAATAATCCATTAAAAACCATGTGCTCACTACCCATTAGAATGCAATAACTCCTTTCCTTCTATATCTATCCTATGTATCTATAAATAAGAACATTTGTATTGTGTGAAGAGTGCAAGTGAAGTGAGTGAGCGAGGAGTGTGAGAGTGCAGAAGGTGAGAGAGAGAAAAGTGTGAGAAGAGTTGAGTTGAGTGTGTGTCTCCTCCTCTTGTTTTTTTCCCAGATTATAGTATATTCGGTGTGCTCCGTGGACGTAGGTCAGATTATACCGAACCACGTAAATCTGGTATTCTTATTTTTTGTGATTATTTTGCTTGTGTGTGTGATTGTTGTTCCTAGATCCCTAACATCCCCATCTCTCTTCACTTGCATAGCAATGAGAGGCACACCTTATGTAGAAACCTAACATTCATATAATGTTCAATCACCCAATAAATAATTATGCTACGACTGTTTACTACACAATTAATTATCCCCAGAGTCAAGATATAGTTTTCAAACATGTTTGGAAAGTTAATCAAGTCATACACATCATCCCACAAAAAAGTTTTCAAGAAAAAAAATTCATACTACAAAGTCAACGACACTTGCCTTGCAATGCACCTCTATGATTTCATTAACTATGACTAATTAATAGTGATGTCTGAGGCCTTTTTTTACGCTCGATTAATTAATCGGGATAATGTGTCAACCCCTCTACCTTTTTTCGCTTAGATATTAAGGTATTATTTCAAATGGAAAGTCATAACTCTCAAGACTAAATTCTTGGTCATTTAATCAAGAGAGTCTTAAGTTTACCACTTGAACCACCCTTGAAGGTAAGAGGTTTCTCATCTCCCATCTCATATATTTTTTCCCTCATGAGGATATGTGCAATATAAATTTATCCGACTTTAATCATTGTGATGTCTAAAAAATGATGCATTTGAGCATTTTTCGAATAAGAGTGTTTTATATAGAGAGATTTTTTCACCAACATAATAGGATTTTAGACTAATGCTTTTTAACAATTTAATTTATGGGTTTTAAGTACTTGTCTAACATTAATCCAATTTTTCACTCAATTCCAATTAACCAATCCAATTGAATTTAAAGAATTAATGTTATTAACAAATTACAACTAGATACCTAACTAACATAATGATGATATTTAATGCTCCACCCAAAAATGGTAAGAAGCATGACTCTAACAAATGTCGTTATAATATTATAATAATTATCTATTACATTTATTAAATTTGATACTTATTTTATGACATTTGTCCATGAGTACCATAAAAGTACTCAACTTTAGAATTCTCAAATAAATTTTTTCAAACATTTTATTAAATACTAAGTTACCAAAAAATTTTTATTTTTATTTTTTATAGTTGCGCAATATCCCAACATTGTATACTAATTTGGATTATGTGACCTTTAATTTTTGAATAATTTTAATAAAATATCGTTATAATAACTGTATCCTAACCATTATAAATAATCAGTAACTATATCCCGAATATGATAAGTTTCTTATCTTTTTTACTTTTAAACATCTTTTACATTTGCACGCATGCTTTTGAATTTTATTTGTTGTCGTTTTACGTTTATTAAAAAAAAAAAAAACCATCATGAAATACGATTTGAAAATTTGAAAATAGTTTAAATAAAAGCACCAAGGCATTGGTTGTCAATTGAATAAATCCAAATTACATGACTTTTCCAGCTGTGAAATTCACTGTGGCACCATATATATTCATTATAGGGAGACTCAAAAGACTTATCATTTCAAACAAAGACCAAATGGACAGCCATACCATTCTGTCCTTGAAAAATGTTTGGGGTGTTTTAGCTGATTTGAAATACATTGCCAATTTTGACCCCACTCTTTACATGAAATGACAGAAAATACAAGAATAAACTCACTGAAAAATAGATAAAGAACCATGCCCTCTGGTGGCAGACACTAAAGCACTCCCTATGGGCTAGGGCTACAAACCAATTATTATGTCAAGACAAAACAAACAAGGTTAATTATCAGTCTAAAATAATTTTGTGCAGCACCTTTTGTTGTTTGTGTGTCAATGTTCCCTTAGGGTCCATTTGGCACAAGGCATGTTTGGAGTGGATGGTTTTTTTAACTTACTTGTTAATTAAAAGTCTGCTAAATTTGAGTTACATAATGAGACGTAGTTCATTTTTGATTATATTGGTGGTAAGTCTAAGATCTCATTAAGAAAGTCATGAACAAATCGTGTCATTAGTAGATCTTCTCCAATATAGAAGTGGGTTAGGTTATTCACGTGCGGACCACGTAATCAAGAGAGTCTATCTCAGAGGGAATAGATCAAGGTAGTCACAAGCTAAAAATTAGAAAAGCTTTTGAGCGTAAGGTGCGTGTCTAGTCAATCACATGCTATGTATCTCTATAACCCATGTCAACAAGAGAGCCTCCTCGATCACATTAGGACAATCAATCACAAGCTGACCATGCGACTAGAAAAACCTTCCCAAGAGGAGAGTATGTTTGATTAGTCTTCAATTGACCGTGACCTTAGAGATGTGTTGAAGATGCATAACTTACATACTTTGAAACATTCAACCAAGCCACTCACGTTGCATAGTCTTGTTAGGAAACAATCCAACCTCAATCTAAGAACATGATGATATTGCTATGCGTTAGCAGTTATGACGACGTAATTGCCCCAAGGCAAAAAACGTAAAGGAACATCACGCAGTTGCAAGCTTGCCAAACCAAGGCACGAGGAAATTGTGCATAAGGAGATTCCTCTTTCCGCCACGGGCACAATCACAATTTCACTCTCTCTCAATTTCCTTTTTTTGATTTTCCAATGAATACTCTTTGAATTGGGCACTAGAGATATCTGAGATCTACCAAAACACTTTTATTATTATTATTATTATTGTTGTTGTTGCCCTTTTGCAAGTTTTGGATTGAATTATGTAGCAGTTGGTCATCGTTTGACACAATTTAATCTAAGAATATCAACATAAAAGTCACAAACTTTAATCACTAGAATGTCCTGTGATGACCCAAAAATATATATATGTGATTAAAGTACAATAATAATAAAATAATAAAAATAGTCATTTAAAATATCAATACAGAAGTGTTTTTCTGTAGGATCCTTGATTCCATGTTTGATGCCTAAGAAAGACCTTGTCTTAGCGAGTGCTCAGAGACCATTGCGGCTCAGTCACTCCCTGGAGGTCGGCCTGGTCAAAATGGAATTTCATAGGATAAACAGGATAGACACTGTTTGTACACGTAAATAAGTATATATATATATAAAATAGTATTTCGGACAGACATAATTTGTAGAAATACATAATAAGATGATAATAATATAGGTATCATATGTGGGGCCCACAAGACTATGTGGGGTCCACATGAGTCCCGGAGCCACAAAACTGTTTATATACGTAAATAAGTACATAAAATAATGTTTTAACTGATATAATTTGAAGAAATATATGATAAAATAATAATAATATAGGTATCCTATGCGGGGCCCACAAGACTGTGTGGGGCCCACATGAGTCCCGAAGCCGTATAGAGGTTTACACAAGTCTCAAAACTATGTAGGATGCATAAAATCGTATAAGAGTTATTCGAGTTACGTAGGATCCATTCGGGTCACGAAGTTGTGTGGGGCCCACAAGACCATGTGGGACCCACATGAGTTTTCAAAATTTAAATTTAATTCTTGTTCAAAAATAAATAATAAAATAAATAAATACTAAAAATAGTTTAAAAGTAATAACAATGATAATAATGATTAAGAAAAATAATAAAATAATAAAATAATTAATTAACTAATTGATTAATTAATTAGGTAAGTAGTTAATTAAGAATTTATTTAATGGGAATGGTGGCAAGCACTCCCACATGGCCTCCATCCCCATCCCATACTCAACCCATACCTTGCCCATCCCTTGCCCATTCTTTAATTTTTAAAAATTATAATTTCACCAATCTCCCCACACTTTTACAAATTCCATTTATTCCCCAAAATTTTCCTATAAATAGGAAGCTCTCAACCTTCATTTTTCACAACAATTTTCTAAGGAAGAGAAGGATTAGTGAGTGAAAGAATTTATGGTGGAGAGAGAATTTTTGAATAAATTCTCAATCACCCACTTTTTCCGATCTCATTTCTTAAAGATAATTATTGTGTTCGTAGCACACGGTAAAAGAAGAAGGTAAGTAAATTTTGATTATGTTAGTTTCTTTTTATTTTAAATTCATACCCGAGTTTATTTTGTACGTAAATTTTAATTATGTTACTTAGTTCCACAAAATTTTCATGAGTTTATTTTCACGCATATTTAATTATACCAGTTCTATCTTTAATATACTTGCATCTATTTTTGGGTTAAGAAATGTTCCAATCCCCTCGGGTAAATTTTCAGCATTTCTTTCTATTCAAAAATAAAATTATATATATATTTTTAACACAAAAATTGTGTGGCATGAGTTTATTTCTACGTTACATTTTTTTATGTAAATATGAGTAAAGATGAGATTTTCACGATATTATTTTAAATTGCATAAATGATAATAAGATGATTTTCAAACCCCTTATGGCAACGGAAGTTCAAAGTTACAGATGCTCGGTACCGCAGCTTAAAGATTATACGGATTAGAGTGCACCCACACTGTTTACAGAGTGGTTATTTATGTTAGTGGATTTCTCCTGAGTGCACACCTGGTTTAAGTCCAGGACTTAATAAGGAAAATCTCACTTAAAGTTTACGTACGTTGATTTAGTTTGGTCGGCCAGCCAGCTAAGTCCAGTCTTCGGACCGCACAACCCAGTCATGGGGGTAAACATGACTTACGGCAAACAGGCCTAAGGGTGGGTTTTTACAATATATGTTTATACATATTTAATTACTTGTACAAAGTTACTGATGATTTGAAGGAAAAGTGTAAGTTTACGTGAAAAGGATCATTTTTGGTACTTATATGACGATCTAAGGAAAACGTATAAGGAAAAGTATATGTATGTTTATCATTAAAATATTTTTACAGTTTTAAAGTTAAAAGTTTAATTTAGCAGTTATAGTATATGATTTAAAAATTTACTGTTGAAATTGATGACAAAAGTTTTATGCAGAAATTTTTAAATTTATGTTTATTCTAAAAGCAGTCTTGAAGTTATAGTATTAAATATTATTTTACGAAATTCTTTAAAAGCTCATTTTGGCCACACACTAATAATAATCTTATTTACTTACTGAGCGTCGTCTCACCCCAATCATATTTTATTTCAGATAACTCTGAAGGACATGTCGGAAATCAGGCTTAGCAAGCATGCGGGTGGGGATTAGAAAAAAAAAAATTAATTAGAAATATAGTATGATTTCAGATATTTACGTTTGTGTAATTTTATTCTTTTGAAATAAGTGATTGTAACATGAATAATTAGCGCTCTGGTTTGAATAAAATTGAGTTTTATTTTGCTTCCGCTGTAAATCAGAAGTAAAAAGTTAATATCCCAGGCCCCTCGGGGTCGGGGTGTTACATGTCCTCTCTGGACGAAAGGGACAATTTCTCCAAGTAAGATTTACGTATAGCCAATTCATTGGAAAAAAAAAATCTTTTGAATTTTATAATTGTCTGCCTTCTAGCCAAAAAATAAATAAAAAATAATATTATTTCCATTATGAGTATTATCCATATATATACCTATATTTTACTATAGAAGGTTGCATAAAAGAGTATCATTTACGAATAATAATAATAATAATAACAATAATAATAATAATAATGTAAATTTTTTTTTATGTTCTCATTGTGTACTTGTTTATCTCTTTGGACTATATGATACTCATACACATATATGGGATTCTACAACAAAATAAGTCTAAAACGAAGTTTGACAAAACTAAGTATGAAGTGCTAATTTTGAATTAGTTGTTGAATTTTGTGAATTGATTTAGAGCTTGAATGAACCTCCTAACATTGAAAAGTATAACTTGCTTGGTAAATCTCAAAAATCTAAGCATAATTTTTTTATAAAAAAAAAAATACATGAACACGAACCTAGTTTATCAAATGAACTTCCACTAAAAAAAAAGTCAATATAAATAACATCGATCCCAAATTTCAAATTTATCTAATCAATTAAAAAATTCATTTATTGAACTTGCACTGAATTTGTTGCATCACCATCTTTCACAAGTTCAAACTATTATAGAAGCTATAGAGGTGGTAGATGTTGGGATGGGAGGTGATGGTAAAGGTTACGGCAAAAGCGAAATGTTAGCTGATGATAGACTATGTGGTGCCAAATAGTGATGGAAGCATGATGGGAGGTAGTAGTAGAAGCCATGGTGGGAGTGTGAGTGGGAATGTCGAATTTGGGGATGGTCACTACTGTGGACTATCTCTTACAAGTTTGATAAGAGACAGTTGTGGTGGGAGGTGATTAATGGAGACATCGGTGAAAGCACGACATAGAACATGGGGGGGAGGGGCGAGTGTGGGTTGAGCGAGAGGGATAACTTGATTGCGGAATGAGGCCTTTTACTAATAAAAAATAACATTATTGTAATAACCTAGAGAATTAAATAAGGTCTCGTCAACGAATACAGGAGATTCGCCGATGAGAACATATAAAGGCTTTGTTGACGAGGACATGTTTCGTCGATGAGAAGATACCGAGAGGGGGGTTTTTGGCAGTCTGAAATTTGTCAATGAGGGATACAGTTCATTGACAAACTTTCTTCAGTGACTCGTTGACGAGATGACGTGTCTCATCGACGAATTCGGGATTATAAATAGCCAAAACTTGGATTTTTCAATAGAAAATGGCGCAAAAACATTCTCTCTCTCTCTCTCTCTCTCTCTCTCTCTAAAACGACCCTCTCCTCTTCTTTCTTCGATCTCGGCTCCATTTCTCGCCGGATCGACGATTTGAGGCCACCATGACGCTCTTGGGGAAGTTCTCTGCAAGTTTACCGGAGTGGATCGTTGGTGGAAGTAGTTTGAATTCCATCCCAATTTCAGGGTAAAACATTTTATTCAGTATTTATCTTTCCCACAGTTATAGGAAATATAGTACATGCAGAAATATTGATATTTTGTTCTGGGAGATGTGATTTTCAAGGTGTTGAGTGGAGAACCCTACGGGTGTAGGGCTAGAGTACAGTAGGGGCTTTTTAGAAACTAGGTAAGAGAAATATGCTATGCTACGAGTTTTAAAAATGTTAACAGAGATTTCATAGATACATATATACCAGTTTATTATACAGTTTTTACAGAATAAGAGTTTTTAATGTTTGTATGGCCAGAGTAGATATTTATCTGATATGGAACTTATACAACTTTTTCCAGCATGTCATGTTATACAATATGTTCAGAAATTTATTCAGATCAGTATATATAGATATTTATGCAGATCAGTATATATATACATAGATATTTATTCAAATCAGTATACTACAAATATTTATTCAGATCAGTATATTACACGTTTTTATTCAAATCAGTATATAAAGTATTTACAGAATGTCATGTTTCCTATTACCATAACACTTAGAATACACAGACAGAATATACAGATAGTTTATACAGACAGATTATACAGACATATTATATAATCAGATATACAGATATAGCATCAAGATGCTACAGTTGTATTATTCAGATAATACATTATTTACAGTACATAATTATAGTGTTATGGTTATTTTGTAAATATGATGAAAATAGTAGGAAGATTATAGTATTATATATATGGTATCAGATTCCTGTGAAATATTATAGATACAAATATAGATAACAGAGCACGGTACCGTTGCTAATACAGATAGAGTGCAACCACATATCTCAGATAGTATGTGGATATCATCAAATCGTGCTCGGAGTGGATGCAGCTCCCCAGTTTGATGGGTTAAGGGGGCCAGTTTGATGAGGTAGTAGTCTAGTTCCGCGCCTAGGAGTGGTTGTAGTTTGGCTGGGCTGAGGTAGTGTAGAGTAAAGTGACTTACTTGGAGGGCCGACCAGCATTAAGTCCCGCCTACGAACTGCACAACCCTATCATGAGGGGTCAAATAATGACATATAGAGTTCCAGGGAAAAAGCACAGTTATGTATATGTATACAGTTTTACAGTATTTGATAAATATAGTATGATATTAGTAGTATGAAAAGTAGAAAATTCAAATGATACAGTTATACTTTAAACTGCGATAATGTAAGATATGTTTTACAGATTTATCATTTTATACAGTTCAGATGTTATTCAAATAGTATGCAACTTAGTAGCCACACACTAGTAATAGCATATTTCCACTTACTGAGTGTCGTCTCTGTAACAACCCGAAGAATAATAGTATTTAAATAATAAAAGAAAGGGAAGTGGGAACCGAAAACAGAAGGAAGCAGTCAACTTCATCGACGACATTGCATTTTGGAAAGGATAAATCCTAAGAAATTTTCAGTTCCTCATCGACGAGGGTATAACAGGAGCTCGTCGACGAGAAAATACCGAGAGGATGATTTTGGGGTCTCTGAATTTCGTCGACAAAGGGGAGAGTTTGTCAACGAATTTTGTATTGACCTCGTCGACGAAGACCACAGTTTAAATAGGCCCAAAGTTCATTTTTGGAAGAAATTTCCTGCGCATAACACTTCTCTCTCTAGATTTTCGGTTCCTCCTCCTTCTCTCTTCAATTTCGGGCCGAATTTTTACCGATTCGACTATCTGAAGCCACCATAACGCTCTTGAAAAATTTCTCTATAAGTTTGCCGGAGCGGATCGTTGGTGGGGCTAAAATGGAAACTATCCCAAATCCAGGGTAAGGTTTTCTACTCAATATTTGGATTTTTGACAGTTGTAGAAAGTGATATACACGTAGAAATACTGAACTTTAATTCTGGAGAATGTTGTTTCCAGGGTGTTGAGTTAGGAACCCTACAAGTGCAGGACAAATTTTCTTAGGTGCTTTTCAAGAATCAGGTAAGGGGATAAACTAAGTTAGTTCTTTTTAAGAAAATGTATGTATATATATAGCATTTGATTTCTGGAAAGTAAATATGTTTATATATATGATTTATATTTGAGAAAATACTGTTAAAATGATGGTATGCTGAATATGTGAAAAACCTGTTAGTGTGGCATAAGTAGAAATCGTTTTGAAATACTGTTTTTCTGGAAATGTGGTTATGATGCGGATTTTATAATGGAAAACCAGCATACGGCCCAAGATTTTTATATATTTTTCTGACGTACGGGCCGTGCTATGGATGTGATTTATCAGCGTACGGGTTGTGCTATGATTTGCCGGTGTACGGGCCGAGCTATGGTAAAATGTGTGATATCGGCGTACATGCCGATGATTTTCATGATATACATACATATATATATATATATATGCAAAATGACATGATTGATTTGATAATTAATGATATGAAATATCCATGTATCACAGTTTCAGTATATGTTATATGATATCAGAACCTGGTTAGCTTGGTCTAGGCTAGCACTTGCATGGTATCATTGCTATGTGTCCATGGTCATCATGATCATGATATTTGTGTTAACGCTGCTGTACGGAGTGGAGTGAGATTTGATGGTCGATATGGTTTATAAGAAGTGTGTGAGTACCCTTAGTGTACGGACCAGGTCTGGCAAACCCATCAGACTTACTGACTATACTTTTGATTTGACAGTGGTCAATCAACCAGTATCAGGTCCCGCCTTTGGGCCACACAACCCATTCATGTGGGGGTAATACATGACAACAGCTAGCTAACCTACCAGGAATGTTTTTGTGTTATTATTATTATATGAGATGAGATATGTTTATGAAAATACAGTATGTTCTGTCATGTTTTGATGATATATATGTTTTCCCAGATTTGACAAAACAGTTACTAAATATGTTATGTATGGTATATGTATAACACGGAATACTCATGTTGCCACACACTGGTTTTAGTTTATTTCCCTTACTGAGAGGTGTCTCACCCAAAAATTTTATAAACTTTTCAGGAGCCCCTGACAGGAGAGCGGGTAAAGCCCTGCTGATCTAGTACGGTATATCTGCCCTTCCAGAAGGGTAAGTATTTTGATAGGGTCGAAGGTATTTTGTGGAAATGACCCTAAGACTTCTTTTTGGGTTGAGTGTTGTGTATATATGTGTACAGTGATAGTAGTTACTCTTGTACTGTGATGTATGGTATAATGAGATGTATATGATTGTATGTTTCCTTCTACTTAGGCTTCCGTTTTGTGTTCTAATGTATCCCTAGTACCCTTGGGTCCAGGTGGATTATGATCTGCTGAGTTGAGATTTATGATATTGATTTTATTATATTTTGAGAAAAAAAATGTGAAAATTAAGCAGGTCGTCACGGTCTCACCCCATTATTTTAACATTTTTCAGGTGAGCCAACTAAGCGAGTAGATCAGGCTCACAGATAGAGTGATTACTTGGTTGCCCTGTTTATAGGGTAAGTATGTACAGAGTGTTGTTTTTTGGGGTAGATGGTATTGGAGAAAGATGTAAAATATAGCTATGGTCTGGAAATACTGAATTCTGGTATTGTATGGTATATACGGTTGTATGATTTATGTTTTCCGCTGCATAGGTATGTTTATTGTATACAGGAATATCTGAGTGCCCTTTGAGGCCTAAGATTTCAGTTACAGGAGTATCAGAGTAGTTCATATGTGTTTTTTTTTTTTTTAAATGATGATTAAATTTTGAGGTCGTTACAGTTTGATATCAGAGCCTAGGTTGGTAGGTTTTATAGACTCTAGAGTGCAGCGGGAAACAATACCAAAATATAGGAAAAAAGATTTGAGGTTCTGTTTTGTGATCTGGATACAGGATTTTCGTGATGGTTTCTGTGTTTTTCGTGGAGTGACGATTCCAGGAAAGCCATAGTAAACTATTGACGAGTCATGTGTTTAGGTTGCAGGATTTGATTTTGGGTTAGGAACATGAGGGATTGTTAATAGAGAATCTGAAGTTTTAGTTGAATGGAATAAATTTGATCAGTATGGGAAATAGGATTCTAAAATGGTGTTCTTGGTATTTGTAGGATGGACCCAGGAGGTAGTAGCGCTCACGCTAGTGGAGATGATGGAGCTGGACCTTCTGGTGCATGAGGCGGGGATTCAGATGTTGTGCTATGTAGTGTGGCTCAGCAAGTTATGGTTGAGATAGCTTAGAGCTCTAGGGAGCAGGGAGGTCCATCTCCAGCTTAAGGATGTACTATAGAGAAATTTATGAAGATGAACCCGTCGACATTTTCAGGAGCCGCTGACCTTACTATAGCGGAGAACTGGATGCAGGAGGTAGAGAAGATTCTGACAGTACTTCACTGCACATATGAGCAGAGAGTCTTATATGCTACATATAGACTGGCAGAGGAGGCCGAGAGATGGTGGGAAGCCACTAGATTATTGGAGGAGCAGAGGGCGATTCCAGTACCGATGACGTGGGCCCGATTCAGGGATGTGTTCTTTGATAGGTACTATCTTGCCTCAGTCAGATAGGCTCGGGTACAGAAGTTTCTGAGTTTGTCCTAGGGATCGTTGAAAGTCTAGCAGTATGCAGTGAAATTTATCGAGCTATCGCATTTCTGCCCTTATATTGTTCCAGATGAAATCAAGAAGGCTAGGATGTTCGAGAGGAATCTGAGGGGAGACATTTATAGGCAGGTGGCAGTATTGAGGATAAAGGATTTCTCAAAGTTAATTGACAGGGCCATTATAGCAGAGGAGAGTCTGTTGAGAGAAACTGAGGCACCGAGCCAAAAGAATAGGGCCGCACCCTAGAGTTTTTAGGTGGGGTCCAGCCAAGGCCTTTGGAGAGGAGGTAGATCTAGCGGGGGTTAGAGACAGATGGTAGAGCACAGTGGTTTTCAGGGTGGACAGCCTCCCACCACTTGTCCCAAATGTGGTCGAAGACATCCAGGTAAGTGTCAGTTAGGGGAGAATGTCTGTTATCGCTGCGGGAGGCCCGACCATATAGCTCGATCCTGTCAGATGCTGTCGAGTTATGCACCAGCTCCTAGATCATTTCGAGGTGGATACCAAGCGCCCTGTGGAGGACAGCAGAGGAACATTGTGCTGGGGAGAGTCTTTGCATTGAGGCCAGGTGACGCTGAGACTGCCGGAGACGTAGTCACAGGTACCCTTATTGCTTTACCATATAAAATTATTGTTTTATTTGATACAGGTGCCACCCATTCTTTTATATCGACGGGGTATGTCAGAATAACTGGGGTAGAGACACAACTATTAGATGTAGAGTTGTCTGTGGGTACGCCAATGGGATCTGTGGTAAGATGCAAGAAGGTGCTTCGAAATTTTCCAATAAGTATTCGGGAGAGAATACAACCTGCTGATCTCGTGGTCCTAGATATGCATGGGTTTGATGTGATACTGGGCATGGACTGGTTAGTAACTCATCATGCCAGCATAGATTGTCATCAGAAAGAAGTGATTTTCAGACCCCTGGGTGAGCGAGAATATCGATTTGTGGGTTCACGTGTATGTGCCTCGCCGCAGCTAGTGTTGGCTATTCAGGTGAAGAGATTGCTACGAGGTGGTTGCCAAGGGTATGTTGCATACATAAAGAAATTGCCAAAAGAAGAATTAAAACAAACTGATATACCAGTGGCGAGAAAATTTCTAGATGTCTTTCCAAAGGAATTGCCTGGCCTACCACCAGACCTAGATATTGAATTTACTGTAGATCTATTGCCAGGATCTGCACCGGTGTCTAAAGCACCGTATCATATAGCTTCAGTTGAACTAAGAGAATTGAAAGATCAGTTACAGGAGTTGCTGGATAAAGGTTTCATCAGGCCCAGTGTGTCGCCCTAGGGAGCACCAATTCTGTTTGTGAAGAAGAAAGACGGGACCATGAGGTTGTGTATTGATTATAAGGATATAAACAAATTGACAGTCAAGACTAAATATCCTCTCCCTAAGATTGATGATTTGTTTGATCAACTCTAGGGGACCCAGGTTCACTCTAAAATTGATCTGCGGTCGGGTTATCATTAGGTGAAGGTTCGAGCGGAAGATATTTCGAAAACAGCGTTTTGAACGAGATATGGACATAACGAGTTCCTAGTGATGCCATTTGGGTTGACTAACGCACCAGCAGTATTTATGGAGTTAATGAACCGGGTGTTCCATTAGTATTTAGACCAGTTTATGGTTGTGTTCATTGATGATATACTGGTATACTCGAGGAGCTTTGAGGAGCACAAGCATCATTTGAGGCTAGTGTTGGGAATATTGAGAGAAAAGAAATTGTATGCAAAATTCAAGAAATGTGAGTTCTGATTAAGGCAAGTTTCTTTTCTTGGCCATGTGATTTCTAAAGCAGGTGTATCTGTTGATCCGAGTAAGATAGAAGCAATGATGAGTTGGGAAAGGTCAAGGAATGTTCAGGAGGTTAGGAGTTTTCTGGGATTAGCAGGTTATTACCGATGCTTCGTGGATGCCTTCTCCAGGTTATTAGGTCCATTAACACGACTTACGAGGAAAAATGTGAAATTTGATTGGACCGATGACTGTGAGTAGAGTTTTTAGGAGTTAAAGCGGCGGTTGGTTTCAGCTCTTGTATTAGCTATTCCATCAGGGTAGGATGGGTTTGTAATATATAGTGATGCGTCATTGAAGGGTCTTGGATTTGTATTGATGCAGCACAACAGGGTTATCACGTTTACTTCTAGACAACTTGAAGAATACGAGAAAAATTATCCTATGCATGATTTGAAACTAACTGGAGTGGTGTACGCCCTCAAGATCTGGAGGCATTATCTATATAATGGGAAGTGTGAAATCTTCACGGATCATAAAAGTTTAAAATATTTCTTTACCCAGAAAGAGCTGAACATGAGGCAAAGAAGGTGACTAGAGCTTATTAAAGACTATGATTGCACTATTAGTTACCACCCAGGGAAAACGAATGTGGTAGCAGATGCTCTGAGCAGGAAATTAGTGGGACCAGTACTGGCAGTTATGGAGATTCAGCACCCGATCCTAATGGATCTGGAGAGACTTGGTGTGGAATTAGTAGAGGATGATCCATAGGCATTTATCACTAGCATAGTTGTGCAACCGACACTATATAAGAAGGTTAAGGCCGCTCAAATAGCAGAAGTAATGGCTAGAGTGCGGGATGGTTAAGGAGAGGAGTTTAAATCTCCGATGATGAAGCTCTGAGATTTCACACTAGACTGTGTGTGCCTGCGAATGGTGATATTAAAAGAACGATTTTAGAGGAAGCTCACAGATCATTATACACAGTTCATCCTAGCAATACTAAAATGTACAGGGATCTGCGAGAGTATTTCTAGTGGAGCGAAATGAAAAAGGAAATTTTTGAATTTGTACAACAGTATTTGATGTGCCAGCAGGTTAAGGCTGAGCACCAGAGAACAGTAGGACAGTTGCAGCCACTGTGATGACCCAAAAATATATATATATATATATATATATATATATGATTAAAGTACAATAATAATAAAATAATAAAAATAGTCATTAAGTTAATATCAATATAGAAGTGTTTTCTGTAGGATCCTTGATTCCATGTTTGATGCCTAAGAAAGACCTTGTCTTAGCGAGTGCTCAGAGACCATTGCGGCTCAGTCGCTCCCTGGAGGTCGGCCTGGTCAAAATGAAATTTCATAGGATAAACAGGATAGATACTGTTTGTATACGTAAATAAGTATATATACATAAAATAGTGTTTTGACAGACATAATTTGTAGAAATACATAATAAGATGATAATAATATAGGTATCATATGTGGGGCCCACAAGACTATGTGGGGTCCACATGAGTCCCGGAGCCACAAGACACTGTTTATATACGTAAATGAGTACATAAAATAATGTTTTAACTGATATAATTTGAAGAAATATATAATAAAGTAATAATAATATAGGTATCCTATGCGGGGCCCACAAGACTGTGTGGGGCCCACATGAGTCCCGAAACCGTATGAAGGTCTTCACAAGTCTCAAAACTATGCAGGATGCATAAAATCGTATAAGAGTTATTGGAATTACGTACGATCCATTTGGGTCTCGAAATTGTGTGGGGCCCACAAGACTATATGGGGCCCACAAGACCATGTGAGACCCACATGAGTTTTTAAAATTTAAATTTAATTCTTGTTCAAAAATAAAATAAAATAAAATAAATACTAAATATAGTTTAAAATTAATAACAATGATAATAATAATGATAATAATGATTAAGAAAAATAATAAAATAATTAGTTAGGTAATGGATTAATTAATTAGGTAAGTAATTAATTAAAAATTTATTTAGTGGGAATGGTGGCAAGCACTCCCAAATAGCCTCCACTCAACCCATACCTTGCCCATCCCTTGCCCATTCTTTAATTTTTAAAATTATAATTTCACCCATCTCCCCACACTTTTATAAATTCTATTTCTTCCCCAAAATTTTCCTATAAATAGGGAGCTCTCAACCTTCATTTTTCACAACAATTTTCCAAGGAAGAGAAGGATTAGTGAGTGAAAGAATTTGTGGTGGAGAGAGAATTTTTGAATAAATTCTTAATCACCCACTTTTTCCGATCTCATTTCTTAGAGATAATTATTGTGTTCGTAGCACACGGTAAAAGAAGAAGGTAAGTAAATTTTGATTATGTTAGTTTCTTTTTTATTTAAAATTCATACCCGAGTTTATTTTGTAAGTAAATTTTGATTATGTTAGTATTTTTATTCAAAATTTATACCCGAGTTTATTTGTAAGTAAATTTTGATTATGTTAGTATTTTTATTCAAAATTTATACCCGAGTTTATTTGTAAGTAAATTTTGATTATGTTAGTATTTTTATTCAAAATTTATACCCGAGTTTATTTGTAAGTAAATTTTGATTATGTTAGTTTCTTTTTATTTTAAATTCATACCCGAGTTTATTTTGTACGTAAATTTTAATTATGTTACTTAGTTCCACAAAATTTCCATGAGTTTATTTTTACGCATATTTAATTATACCAGTTCTATCTTTAATATACTTGCATCTATTTTTGGGTTAAGAAATGTTCCAATCCCCTCGGGTAAATTTTCAGCAGTTCTTTCTATTCAAAAATAAAATTATATATATATTTTTAACACAAAAATTGTGTGGCATGAGTTTATTTTTACGTTACATTTTTTTTGTAAATATGAGTAAAGATGAGATTTTCACGATATTATTTTAAATTGCATAAATTATAATAAGATGATTTTCAAACCCCTTATGGCAACGAAAGTTCAAAGTTACAGATGCTCGGTACCGCAGCTTAAAGTTTATACGGATCAGAGTGCACCCACACTGTTTACAGAGTGGTTATTTATGTTAGTGGATTTCTCCTGAGTGCACACCTGGTTTAAGTCCAGGACTTAATAAGGAAAATCTCACTTAAAGTTTACGTACGTTGATTTAGTTTGGTCGGCCAGCCAGCTAAGTCCAGTCTTCGGACCGCACAACCCAGTCATGGGGGTAAACATGACTTACGGCAAACAGGCCTCAGGGTGGTTTTTATAATATATGTTTATACATATTTAATTACGTGTACAAAGTTACTAATGATTTGAAGGAAGAGTGTAAGTTTACGTGAAAAGGATCATTTTGGTGCTTAAATGACGATCTAAGGAAAACGTATAAGGAAAAGTATATGTATGTTTATCATTAAATATTTTTACAGTTTTAAAGTTAAAAGTTTAATTTAACAGTTATAGTATATGATTATAAAAATTTACTGTTGAAATTGATGACAAAAGTTTTATGCAGGAATTTTTAAATTTATGTTTATTCTAAAAGCAGTCTTGAAGTTATAGTATTAAATATTGTTTTACGAAATTCTTTAAAAGCTCATTTTGGCCACACACTAATAATAATCTTATTTACTTACTGAGCGTCGTCTCACCCCAATCATATTTTATTTCAGATAACTCTGAAGGACATGTCGGAAATCAGGCTTAGCAAGCATGCGGGTGGGGATTAGGAAAATAAAGATTAATTAGAAACATTAGTATGATTTCAGATATTTACGTTTGTGTAATTTTCTTCTTTTGAAATAAGTGATTGTAACATGAATAATTAGCGCTCTGGTTTAATAAAAATTGAGTTTATTTGCTTCCGCTGTAAATCAGTAGTAAAAAGTTAATATCTCAGGCCCCTCGGGGTCGGGGTGTTACATTTGGTATCAGAGCAATAGGTTATAGGTTCTGTAGACTTTAAAGAAATAATTTTACCAGAGCATAGGATATAGGTTCTGCATAATCTAATATATAAATTTTATCAGAGCATAGGTATAAAATATGATTTGGGTAGGATTGGGTAGTTTAGAATATTTATTTTAGTTTGTTATATTATTATGCGTTAATAATAGATTTATGATTTTAAAATAACATTTGATCATTATTTAAGAATGGATCCTAAAGATAGTAGCATTGGAGGAAATGAGATTTACGTGAAGGCTCCCAAGGACAGGTAATAATTATAAATTCTCTAAGAAAAATAGTACTATTATTGAAGACACGTTAATTAATTTAAATATGTTATTTATGTTTGTAGAAACACGTACCCATATTGATGATTCATAATTAATTGTCAAATGCAATTAATAATTTAAAAAAATTTTTATATATAAATATAATAATAATATCTGAGATTTAATTATTTTTACTGTTGTTATTTTCACTAAATTTATAAGAAATAACCTATTAGACCCTACTGAATTTAGAAGTGCTACACATACAAATAGATATGAACAAATGGTTTATTATAAAATCTGAATTTACCCAAAATTTCTTTGCATGTATAAGTTGGATATGAATATGTATTTTTACATCACATATTCAGTTATCAACAGAACATTCAAACTTAATTTAGGAAAATATATTTTGGCAAAATCTTTAATTTTAATTTTGTATTAATTTATAATGAATTAAATATAATTTAAATATTATATATATTTAAATTCAATATATATATATAATCCCTAAGCATGTGCAAGTTAAATATATCTATTTTTTTTTCCATTACATATTCAATTTCCATCAAGTATCCAAGTTTAATTTAGGAGTACAAATTTTGATGAAACCTTTAATTTTATATAAATTTATAAAAGTTAATACAACTTAAAATTTTCTGTATAAAAAAAAATATATATATATATTTTTTGAATAAAAGCAATATAAAAATTTACTAATTTCTTTCAAATAACTAACCAATGTCAAATCATCAATTGGCTAAACATGCCCAACATATATTTGATCTAATACTAATAATAATAATAATAATAATACTAATGTTAATGGAATATATATATATATATATATATATATATATATATATATATATATATATATATATAAAAGGGGAACTCTTGTAGTTATAAAAAAAAAAAGGGGGCCTCATGGGTGGAAATCATCGGCTATAGCTCACTTACCCCCGAAGCAAGGTCAGGGCATGAGACCACTTGGGCGTAGTGGGGACTCGAACCCGCGATCACATGGATGCACGGCCGGTTCCTTACCACTAGGCCACTCACCCAAGTGGTGATCTAAGGATGAAATTAATTATAGTTAAAGCATTAATAAAGATGTAAAAACGTAAAAAGAACCTAGAGTTTGCAAATTTTGCAATACGTGTCACTCGCTCAATTTCCGCGACACATGTCGCTATCCCTCGATTTGTGCAAAACACGTTAATCGATATCTGTGACACGCGTCACCCCCTCTCGGTTCTCACGACACACATCGTTATCCTTTGATTTGTGCAAAATGCGTTGATTGATATCCATGACACGCGTCGCCCTCTCTTGATTCTCGTGACACTTATCGTTCTCTCTCGATTTGTGCAAAACGCGTTGCTCGATATCCGTGACACACGTCGCTCTCTCTCGATTTCCACAACACGCGGCCATTCCCTTATAAAAAGGGTACGCCCTCCTCGAACTCTAAGCATCACGGTTTTCTATCATCTTGAATAATCACATTTCGATTTGTAGTGATTAGCTCTTCCCAACTTGTCTCTTAGTTGTCTCATTACTCGAAAATGTTGCCAAATCACCCAACTCCCGAAGTTGCTGAGAGCAGCACTAGATCGTCGATTCAAAGATGGAAACCCGGTAAGGCACAGTTGGAGATTCTAGAGGAGGTCTTCCACAACAGTCAAGGGGAACTCCCTTCAGTGGAGCAGACTATCTTGCTTGCAGCACAACTCCGACGGTATGGTCCAATCGAGCCGAAAAATATACGCTTTTGGTTTGAGAACCGTAGGCGTAGGCGGGGATCAGTTGGAGAAGCCACTATCTCAACTACTGCCCCAACAATTCTCCATATTACCTCCTCCGCCACTACCGACCCGAGCAGTGCCCCTGCCATTCTTCCAACCCTCTTCCCTATCGAGAATATTCCGACTGTGAAACTTACAACTAATATCTCACCAATGAGCCATATCCCTTACAATGGCAATATCGCAATCACCACACTAAGGGTTTCGGATAATGCTGGCCTACTTCACCATTTCAAGGAAACCCGATTCGCAATGAGACTCATATATGGGCCACCAATAACTCGGGAAGAGAGTAGCTCTTCCTCCTTCGCCGAACAAATGGGCGTCCTCTCCCTTTTTCCGACCCAAGCCGGCGATATTATAAGAGGTCAACTCTGTCAAGAAAGAACACAAGCGGTTAGCAGTGACATAGCTAGTACTGCGATAGATGTTGACGTTGATCTAAGGCTCTAAAGGCCAGATCTCGTATATTTTTTTTATTTTATTTATAGGACATGTATAATATATGTACATATATATAATTATCCTTTTCCATATCTTCTGAATTTCTTTTCCATTTCAACCACTATTAGACCGACGATTCACACTTCAATTCCCAAAATAAAATACTTAGTCAAATTGACTCTCAATCTATTCT
This sequence comes from Malania oleifera, assembly GCF_029873635.1. Lineage (NCBI taxonomy): Eukaryota > Viridiplantae > Streptophyta > Magnoliopsida > Santalales > Ximeniaceae > Malania > Malania oleifera. Next base: position 1,223,843 of record NC_080419.1, read on the forward strand.
AAGACTTAATTAAATCATTAATCAATTTACTCTTTCTAATAGCGCAAACCAATTATACAGTACTCATTTTAAATTAGCAAATTTCGAGGACGAAATTTTTATAAGGAGGGGAGATTGTGATGACCCAAAAATATATATATATATATATATATATATATATATATATGATTAAAGTACAATAATAATAAAATAATAAAAATAGTCATTAAGTTAATATCAATATAGAAGTGTTTTCTGTAGGATCCTTGATTCCATGTTTGATGCCTAAGAAAGACCTTGTCTTAGCGAGTGCTCAGAGACCATTGCGGCTCAGTCGCTCCCTGGAGGTCGGCCTGGTCAAAATGAAATTTCATAGGATAAACAGGATAGATACTGTTTGTATACGTAAATAAGTATATATACATAAAATAGTGTTTTGACAGACATAATTTGTAGAAATACATAATAAGATGATAATAATATAGGTATCATATGTGGGGCCCACAAGACTATGTGGGGTCCACATGAGTCCCGGAGCCACAAGACACTGTTTATATACGTAAATGAGTACATAAAATAATGTTTTAACTGATATAATTTGAAGAAATATATAATAAAATAATAATAATATAGGTATCCTATGCGGGGCCCACAAGACTGTGTGGGGCCCACATGAGTCCCGAAACCGTATGAAGGTCTTCACAAGTCTCAAAACTATGCAGGATGCATAAAATCGTATAAGAGTTATTGGAATTACGTACGATCCATTTGGGTCTCGAAATTGTGTGGGGCCCACAAGACTATATGGGGCCCACAAGACCATGTGAGACCCACATGAGTTTTTAAAATTTAAATTTAATTCTTGTTCAAAAATAAAATAAAATAAAATAAATACTAAATATAGTTTAAAATTAATAACAATGATAATAATAATGATAATAATGATTAAGAAAAATAATAAAATAATTAGTTAGGTAATGGATTAATTAATTAGGTAAGTAATTAATTAAAAATTTATTTAGTGGGAATGGTGGCAAGCACTCCCAAATAGCCTCCACTCAACCCATACCTTGCCCATCCCTTGCCCATTCTTTAATTTTTAAAATTATAATTTCACCCATCTCCCCACACTTTTATAAATTCTATTTCTTCCCCAAAATTTTCCTATAAATAGGGAGCTCTCAACCTTCATTTTTCACAACAATTTTCCAAGGAAGAGAAGGATTAGTGAGTGAAAGAATTTGTGGTGGAGAGAGAATTTTTGAATAAATTCTTAATCACCCACTTTTTCCGATCTCATTTCTTAGAGATAATTATTGTGTTCGTAGCACACGGTAAAAGAAGAAGGTAAGTAAATTTTGATTATGTTAGTTTCTTTTTTATTTAAAATTCATACCCGAGTTTATTTTGTAAGTAAATTTTGATTATGTTAGTATTTTTATTCAAAATTTATACCCGAGTTTATTTGTAAGTAAATTTTGATTATGTTAGTATTTTTATTCAAAATTTATACCCGAGTTTATTTGTAAGTAAATTTTGATTATGTTAGTATTTTTATTCAAAATTTATACCCGAGTTTATTTGTAAGTAAATTTTGATTATGTTAGTTTCTTTTTATTTTAAATTCATACCCGAGTTTATTTTGTACGTAAATTTTAATTATGTTACTTAGTTCCACAAAATTTCCATGAGTTTATTTTTACGCATATTTAATTATACCAGTTCTATCTTTAATATACTTGCATCTATTTTTGGGTTAAGAAATGTTCCAATCCCCTCGGGTAAATTTTCAGCAGTTCTTTCTATTCAAAAATAAAATTATATATATATTTTTAACACAAAAATTGTGTGGCATGAGTTTATTTCTACGTTACATTTTTTTTGTAAATATGAGTAAAGATGAGATTTTCACGATATTATTTTAAATTGCATAAATTATAATAAGATGATTTTCAAACCCCTTATGGCAACGAAAGTTCAAAGTTACAGATGCTCGGTACCGCAGCTTAAAGTTTATACGGATCAGAGTGCACCCACACTGTTTACAGAGTGGTTATTTATGTTAGTGGATTTCTCCTGAGTGCACACCTGGTTTAAGTCCAGGACTTAATAAGGAAAATCTCACTTAAAGTTTACGTACGTTGATTTAGTTTGGTCGGCCAGCCAGCTAAGTCCAGTCTTCGGACCGCACAACCCAGTCATGGGGGTAAACATGACTTACGGCAAACAGGCCTCAGGGTGGTTTTTATAATATATGTTTATACATATTTAATTACGTGTACAAAGTTACTAATGATTTGAAGGAAGAGTGTAAGTTTACGTGAAAAGGATCATTTTGGTGCTTAAATGACGATCTAAGGAAAACGTATAAGGAAAAGTATATGTATGTTTATCATTAAATATTTTTACAGTTTTAAAGTTAAAAGTTTAATTTAACAGTTATAGTATATGATTATAAAAATTTACTGTTGAAATTGATGACAAAAGTTTTATGCAGGAATTTTTAAATTTATGTTTATTCTAAAAGCAGTCTTGAAGTTATAGTATTAAATATTGTTTTACGAAATTCTTTAAAAGCTCATTTTGGCCACACACTAATAATAATCTTATTTACTTACTGAGCGTCGTCTCACCCCAATCATATTTTATTTCAGATAACTCTGAAGGACATGTCGGAAATCAGGCTTAGCAAGCATGCGGGTGGGGATTAGGAAAATAAAGATTAATTAGAAACATTAGTATGATTTCAGATATTTACGTTTGTGTAATTTTCTTCTTTTGAAATAAGTGATTGTAACATGAATAATTAGCGCTCTGGTTTAATAAAAATTGAGTTTATTTGCTTCCGCTGTAAATCAGTAGTAAAAAGTTAATATCTCAGGCCCCTCGGGGTCGGGGTGTTACAGCCACTGTTCATCCCATAGTGGAAATGGGATCACGTCTCTATGGATTTCATTACTGGGTTACCACTGGTGCGACAGGGATTGAATGCAATTTGGGTGGTTGTTGATCGTCTGATGAAGACCGCTCATTTCATCCCAATTAAAGTCGATTACTCAGTAGACAGGTTGGCAAAAATATATGTTCAGGAGATAGTTCACATCCATGGTGTATCGATATCCATAGTTTCAAACCGAGATCCTCGGTTTACTTTACGATATTGGAAAAGTTTTCAGGAAGCTATGGGTACACAGTTAGCGTTCAACATTGCCTTCCACCCCCAGATAAATGGTCAGACTGAAAGAACAATTTAGACATTGGAGGATATGCTTCGGGTGTGTGTGTTAGATTTTAGGGGTAGCTGGACCTAATTTATGCCACTAGTTGAGTTTGCTTACAACAACATCTATCACGCTAGCATTGGAATGGCACCTTACGAAGCACTATATGGTAGAAGGTGTCGTTCTCCTCTTTTTTGGGACGAGGTAGGCAAAAGGCGAGTGTTGGGTCCAGAGATAATACAACAGGCGTCTTATAAGGTCCGACTAATTAAAAAAAGAATTAGTACCGCGCAAAGTCGGCAGAAAAGCTATGCAGACACACGTCGTCGAGAATTAGAGTTTGGTGTGGGAAATCGAGTATTTCTGAAGGTAGCTTCTCTGAGAGGGGTTATGAGATTTGGAAAGAAGGGCAAGCTAAGCCATAGGTTTATTGACCCTTTTGAGATACTAAAGAAAATGAGGTCAGTAGCCTATAGGCTAGTTCTTCCACCAGCTTTGGCCAAGATACACGACTTATTCCATGTTTCCATGTTTAGAAAATACGTCCCAGACCCATCCCACATTATCAATTATGTAGAAATCGAACTTAAAGATTTATTAGCTTATGAAGAAGCACTAGTACAGATTTTGGACAAGAAGATACAAGTATTGTGCACCAAAGAAATTCAGTTAGCAAAAGTCTTGTGTAAAAAACATGCTATAGAGGAAGCTTCTTGGAAGCTCGAAGAACAAATGAGATGGAAATACCAGCAATTATTCTAAGAGGTTTAGTGGTAATCAGGTAAAGTGTAAGTAGTAGGTAATATTTCTTTTGCTGGTACATGTATTAATTTAGTTAGTAAGTAGTCTTTTAGTTTTATATGTCTAATCTCCCAGAACATGGAATGTAACCACGGTATTCCTCCGCCATAAGTGAGGGTAAGTAATAAAATAAGTAGACCATTTTCCTTAATGGATGGTATTTAACGCAGATAGCAAATTTTGAGGACGAAATTTTATAAAGAGGGGAGAATGTAATAACCCAGGGAATTAAACAGGGTCTTGTTGATGAACACAGGAGATTCGTCAACGAGAACATATGAGGGTTTCGTCGACGAGGATACGGTTCGTCGACAAACTTTCTTCAGTGACTTGTCGACGAGATGACGTGTCTCGTCGATGAATCCGGGGTTATAAATAGCCAAAACTCAGATTTTTCAGCATAAAATGGCACAAAAACCTCCTCTCTCTCTCTCTCTCTCTCTCTCTCTTTAAAATGACCCTCTCCCCTTCTCTCTTCGATCTCGGCTCCGTTTCTCGCTGGATCGACGATCTGAGGCCACCACGACGCTCCTGAGGAAGTTCTCTACAAGTCTACTGGAGTGGATCGTTGGTGGAAGTGGTTTGAATTCCATCCTAATTTCAGGGTAAGACATTTTATTTAGTATTTATCTTTCCCATAGTTATAGGAAATATAGTACCCGTAGAAATACTAATATTTTGTTATGGGAGATGTGGTTTTAAGGGTGTTAAGTGGAGAACCCTGTGAGTGTGGGGCCAGAGTGCAATAAAAGCTTTTCAAAAACTAGGTAAGGGAAATATGTTATGTTAGAAGTTTTAAAAATATTAAGAGAGATTTCATAGATACATATATACTAGTTTATTATACAGTTTTTACAAAATAAGAGTTTTTAATGTTTGTGTGGCTTGAGTAGATATTTATCTGATATGGAACTTATACAACTTTTTCTAGCATGTCATGTTATATAGTATATTCAGATATTTATTCAGATCAATATATACAGATATTTATGCATATCAGTATATATATACACAGATATTTATTCAGATTAGTATACTACAAATATTTATTCAGATCAGTATATTACATGTTTTTATTCAGATCAGTATATACAGTATTTACAAAATGCCATGTTTCCTAATACCATAACACTTAGAATATAAAGACAGAATATACAGACAGTTTATACAAACATATTATACAGTCAGATATACAGATATAGCATCAAGATAGTACAGTTGTATTATTTAGATATTACAATATTTATAGTACATAATTATAGTGTTATGGTTATTTTGTAAACATGATGAAAACAGTAGGAAGATTATAGTATTATATATATGGTATCAGATCCCTATGAAATATTATAGATACAGATACAGATAACAGAGCACGGTACCGTTTCTAATACAGATAGAGTGCAACCACATATCTTAGATAATGTGTGGGTACTGTCAAACCGTGCTCAGAGTGGATGCAACTCCCCAGTTCGCTGGGTTAAAGGGAGCGGTTTGATGAGGTAGCGATCCAGTTCCGTGCCTAGGAGTGGATGTAGTTTGGCTGGGTTGATAGTGTAGAGTAAGGTGACTTACCTAGAGGGCCGACCAGCGTTAAGTCCCGCCTACGGGGTGCATAACCCTATCATGAGAGATCAAATCATGACATATAGAGTTATAGGGAAAAAGCACAGTTATGTATATGTATACAGTTTTACAGTATTTGATAAATATAGTATGATATTAGCAGTATGAAAAGTAGAAAATTCAAATGATACAGTTATACTTTAAACTGCGATAATGTAAGATATGTTTTACAGATTTATTATTTTATACAATTCAGATGTTATTCAAATAGTATGCAACTTAGTAGCCACACACTAGTAATAACATATTTCCACTTATTGAGCGTCGTCTCACTCCATTACTTTAACATTTTTCAGGTGAGCTAGTTAGGCGAGCAGATTAGGCTCGCAAATAGAGTGATTACTTGGTTGCCCTGTTTATAGGATAAGTTTGTACAGAGTGTTGTATTTTGGGGTAGATGGTATTTGAGAGAGATGTAAAGTATAGTTATGGTCTAGAAATATTGAATTCTGGTATTATATGGTATATACGGTTGCATGATTTACGTTTTCTGCTGCATAAGTATGTTTATTGTATACAGGAATACCCAGTGCCCTTGGAGGGCTGAGATTTCAGTTACAGGAGTATCAGAGTAGCTCATATGTGTTTTTTGAGGTCGTTACAATTATGCGGTTATTCGTTGACATTTTCAAGTAACACCAATGCAACTAAAAAACCATTTGATGCAAACAAATAACTCATAAATGTTAATGCAGTCATGACTAATATATGCATGACACAAAAAGAAATAAAAAATGAGAATATTGCATAATTCTTTGCAACTATTTATATGTTTAAAAGTAGATTTCCATATCAAACACAATAGACAATTTATTTGGGAGATAGGGTTTAAGTCACATTAGGAGGCTTTTGGAGGAGTTTGGGTATCGATGTATTGGGTTGTGGGTATATTCAAGTCAAGTCACATTGATACAATTAAAATCAGCTTCACTTTGAAAATTTAAGTTACTGAAGTATTCTCATACTTGTAAAATTTGAGTTTGACTCAATTAAACTTGATTTAATTGCAATATAACATATAAATTTTAAGAAACACATATAATATTAAATAAATATATAATTCATATCAACTATAAAGTATGAGAAAAATAAAACAATGTGAGCCTATTTAAGATCAATTAAGCTCACAAATAGTATATCATAATTCAAACTTGACTTGAACAAAATTTGATTTTAAATAAAATTGAAACAAATCAACTTTATTAGTGAGTGGATTTTAAACAATTTGCTTATTTGTGAAAAATAAAAATAAAAATCGAGAAGCACTTTACAAATCAGTGATGTTTTATATGTGTGCGTATATATATATATATATATTTATATTTATATTTTAGTTTACTACTGTCCCACGTGCCCGTACGAAATCACCGAGCAATTCCACTACCAAACACTGTTACTGGCGCCTCATTTTCCACAACAAAATCATAATCATATTTTGTCTTTTGATTGTGAAACCCCACAGCCAGCTCCATGCGAGAATGATGATCTCATCGTAGCTGTTCTTCCGCCATGCGCAGATTCTCAGAGCCGTAGCGAGAGGAGAAATTGCAGAGAATTAGGATTATTCTTCTCAAGAGGAGATTTGGCGCGGAACTAGGGTTAGGGATGCGAGTGTTGGGCGCATTTGGGGTCGTAAATCGGGTATGTTACGGCGTGTCAGATGGTTCGTCGGTCTGAACCCTAGGAATTCGTCCCTGAAGGCTTTGACTAATGCGGAGCTACGGCCGGCGAAGGTTGCTATGTTGGACGCCGTACAGGAGATCGCCATTTACATTCATAGATTTCACAATCTCGACCTTTTCCAGCAAGGGTAAGCATTGCTCTACTACTCGAATTTCTTTATTAATATATGTGTTTGTTTGAATTCCTCTTTCATTGATTTCTAATTATTATTATTTTGTTTAATCGTAGATGGTACCAAATTAAGATCACGATGAGATCGGAGGACAGTGACAGTAGTTCTCCGGGGACTCCAGCTAGAGTTGTTCAATACGAAGGTACATTTTGTTGAACTTACGAGTTATGATTGCTGCGTGCTGCATAATCTTTGTGAATGGCTCACTTATTATTATTGAATTCAGCGATGTTGGTCGAAAGTCTCATAAGTAGGGGCAGCTCTCAGTACGTTATGATATTTATCTTGCTTAAAATTTCATTGAGTACCTAAAATCACAATGCTGTAATTCAAATATCAAATTATTCACAATATAAGATTATTTAAAATAAATAATGGGATAAAATTATTTTCACTGCAACTTTTATAAAACGAATAAATCCTACTTCTGTGTGTGATTATTAAATGTTTTGTAAACCTTCATTGTTGTCTTTCAGTGAACCTTATTTTTCTAATCAATATGGCTATTTTAGTGCAAATTTTATCTATTTATTCATAATTACTCCCTTAAAAAATTGTGGAGAAAGTCTTCTAATTATTATTCATATTATTTTAAATTTGACCGAAAACTAATGTGATGTAGAGTAGTAAAACAGACACAGAGAGAGAATTGAGGCAGAGAAAGAGTATGAGAAGAGGAGAAAGGAATGAAAAAAAGTAGAAAGAAAAGAACAAGAAGGAAGAAGAGGAGGAGGTAGAGCCGTAGAGGTGGAGCCGCGGACAAGTCGAGTCAAGCAGAGCTTTAACATGCTCAATCTTCTTTGTTGAATTTTTTAATTGAGTTGAAGCTCAAGTGAAGCTTAAATATACTCAAAACTTATTTATATTTGCAAAACTATGAGTTGATGAGTCCTTTCCGAGCTAAGCTATAAAGCTGCGCAAGAATAGGCTAGTTCTTTTTGGAACCTCTCAATGAGAGGCGAGAGGCTAATGGTTTTTGTTGAGCGAAAGGTGAAAATGGACTCCTAGTACTACTGCCTCTAGATTTCTTTGCCCTGACTATGCCATTGGCCTTAGACCTTGGCCCTATCACTGATTTAGGTTATAAAGTTTGGGCTAAGCTAGCTTATGCCCAGCTCCTGCTAAATAACCCACTATAATCTATCAACCACAACCTAATTTGATCCCATTAAACGAGCCAATAAACAATTCTAAATCAGCTCTTAAGTGGTTTGATTCATTTGCAGCCCTAGAGAGAGAGAGAGAGAGAGAGAGAGAGAGAGAGAGATTTTGGGGACACAAAACCTGTTCTGAATTCAAAATGGAATAATTGTCTAAACACTGTACAATACACAAACTACTTATACATCCAACATTAAAATTAAAAATACAATTACAAAATAAACCCCAAAGTATCTACAATATTAAAAAAAACCTTAAAATGAACTAAAAAATACAAAAATATCTAGATTCATTAATTTAGAACAAAATCTGTAATTCCTAAATATTTTTTTGATAAACAATCCCCAATTTCTAAATCATCAAAGGAAAATGATCACATAGAATGTTCCACAGATGATCCTCCATCTTAATGTTTTAGTGGGGGCATTAACTAAAATTATTAGGTTTTTTTTTTTATTTGAGTTGGGGCAGCTGCCCCAGTTCACGTATACACAGATCTGCCACTGCATTTAATCACAAATATTTTATGTACCTAGTGTTTTTGTTATTGTCACTTTACATTGTCTGATGTGATAACATCTAGATACGACTAATAATTTGATACATCAATGTCTTAATGGGAGTGGGTGTAACAAGAAGTATATGTTATAATCTTTGGGTAGAACGCTTGACTGCATACATGAATGTCGACAGTATTTAAGAAGTTCCAGAGTACTATCTTATTTAGAATAGTTGTATTTTAGTCATTGGAGATTGCTTTATGAATCCTTTAGTATTTGAGCATGACTGAGCAACGTTTGACACATGCCCTATGCTGCAGGGTGCCAATTCCTGGGTTCTTTAGAAGGACTTAGCAAGTTAGCATTCTGTTTGAGATCATACCTGTTTCTTTTATCTGAATTTCAAACAGAAGTTTACTGCAGACCCCCAGCGTCTGAGTGTTGGTCAGCTTTGGGAAAGGGTATTTTTAATTGTATAAAAAATAAAGAAAAAATATAAGAAGTTGTGCATGAATGCAGTGCCCATGCAGGGGGTGGAGATTGCACCCACAAGTGTAGGCTCTGTCTCCCTTATGCCATACTTTGAACTAGGGGCTTCCAGGACATTGGGAGTATATGGAGTTGTCCCCATGAGGACACTGCCAGATGTTGTAGATGAACCTGCTAGAGAAGAAGTTGAGTATATCATAGCTGATCACACTGTAGCCCATCCCATTACACCCGGCAAATGATTGGAATGTATAATTTATGATGATCTATTTATTTATTTTTTCCTACATTAAGCTTTAGAAGTTTTTTTTTTTTTTTAATATACTTCCACTAATGCATTTTTATGTCAGCAAGTTTGCTGTGTTTGATTGATATTTCAATTACATGAATATTGATATTTCAATTACATGAACTAATAGCCAAATAAAGTAACATCTTCATTTGAGGTGCAGCTCCTGATTTGGATTCTGATGATAGATTGGGAGTTTGGAGGATTGATGACACAGATAACAGTTTTTTAACACAGCCTTTTCGGATAAAATATGCTAGGCAGGATGTTCTTCTATCGGTCATGATCTCTTTCAACCTTTCTCTTGGTAAATTTGAGGTAGTGTTCTCTCCCTCTCTGCCTCTCTGTTTTGGCGTGTTTGTGTGCATATGTGTGTGTAAAAGAAAAGAGAAGTGGACTATTTATCTAAGAAGATAGTAAATCCAAGGAAAAAGTGAAGGAGGTATCCAAAAGCTGGTAAGTTCTATCTGAAAAAAGCACACGAACACACTACAAAACGAGGAAAAAGAAAAATTTTAACAAACACAGATTGTAAATGTTGGATCATGTTTCTTATCAAAAGCAAAGTGTGCTAAATATTCCATTGCTCTTGTATCTGGGAGCATTGAATCTGTGTTGGCTGCTCAGAAATATCCAGGAAAAATGTGTGTATATATCATTAGCTCCTAATCCCATGCTAGCCCTTCCCCTCACAATGATGATGGTATCATCAATTGATGTCCACATCTATAAGACGTCCTACTGCATTCAACAAGCCCAAGGAAGTGAGTAGCATGGCTTTGGTGGAGCCACTGGCTCCGGTTGGTTTGCAAAGACCAAAAATGAAAGCATCTTGATTGCCCTATTTGACCTAAGTTTCAAAGAGAGTTTGCATTAAACTATTTTTTGGCAGCTGTTGTCAGGCCTTCTTTGCATGCTATTATGTTTCTTTACATTTTGATAATGCCAATATTATGCCTTGGCAGCTGATATGGAATTGCTTTTCCAGGCTCCAACAACTTCTGCAGTTATTTTGAAATTTGAGCTTATGTATGCTCCTCTATTGGAGAACAGGTATGTTGACATTGCTCATTAATTGGTATTTTTCCTAATAACAACATGGGCAAGCTGAAATTGATTTTTTTTAGGATGCATTATTTATCATGTATAAATGGAAGCCATTTTCTGTTTTTTGAACTCATTTTTGTTCAGAAGTTGAGAAATGTGCTTTGTGCAGGTCTGAGTTGCTGGATTCTTTGGATGCATGCCCTGCTGCCATGCATGAATTTCGTATCCCTCCTAAAGCTCTTTTAGGATTGCATTCATATTGCCCTGTGCATTTTGATACATTTCATGCTGTGCTTGTTGATATAAGCATACACATTAGTCTACTGAAGGCTGGGTTCTACACTTACCCTCCGAAGGTACCCAGGTTTGTCTCGTGTCCCAGTTTCTGAGCTAGATAATCTTGAGATGATCAACTATTACCAAGACTTAGTATATTTTAATAATTTATTTTATTTCTTTTTAAAATTTTTAAATTTTACCCAAATTTTGGTTCCTGCAAGTGCAAATAATACATAAATTAATGTGGTCATTGAATTATTTCAGTGATACTCGCACTGTCGAAGACACTGCAGTTGGAAATTTTCATCGGTCTAATCAAGTATGTTCTTTGTCATTGATGTCTCTTGATAAGACCTCTTATCTAGCTTTGATTGTGAATGTGCTTTCATATTGCCTTTTTTTTTTTCCCCGTTTTTTTGGGATCGTTGCTATTGCAGTTTCAGGTTATTGATGCATCTACTCTGTCATCGCAATGTTTACATTTATCTTTTCCTTATCCATTCCCAATTGATGCTGTGGAAAAATTCACTCGCTAATTTATCTTTACTGGCATTTCAGTTATGCCATTGACCATCTTAGCAACTTGGCATTCTCTACCTTAAAGAAAACTGATCCTCTATTTGTCTTATAAATTTTTTATTTCGAGTACAAACTCCCTATCCTCTTTTGTTTGTTTTCCCCCATTTATTCCAAAACCAATAGCCTTTTTCAACACAAAGCCATTTTCATGGCTAAATCCAATCATTTTTGGGTTTGTAAACTATTTTCCCTAGATGACATAGATGTCAACTGAAGCGAAGTTCTAGTCTCAAAGTGAGGTGGAGTTCCTGTTGCAAAGCTACTCACTGGTTGGACAATGCCCTTTCTTGTGCCTCATGGTTACTTGGGTTGGGTTTGGGACCTTTCACCCTAGGAACCTAGCGTTGCTTAATTCTCATTTTAATTTTGCTTCCAAGGATGAAGACTTGCCATTTAAAAAATTGGAATGCACGTGTTATGCCAAATGCTATCTTATATTCCTTGGAATCTTGATGAGTAAACCAAACAAAAGCATTACCGTGAGAGAGTAACCCTATTCCTACACATAAGATTTCGAGGAAAGTGATTCTAGGATGTGCCTTTTCTAGGACATTTGTTTTGTGTGTATGTTGCAGACTCTCCTTCCTTTAAAGAACCCCTTATACAGTGTTTTAAGGTTCATGAAGGTAAATGCACCCAAAAAAATAAAATAAAATAAACTAAAATGCAGCATTTATTATACCTTAATGTCTCATCACTGAATTGCTTTTTCTATAAAGGAATTTAAAATCTCAAAGCATCACTTTCGACTTCCAAAACATATGTTTATCGCTGACAAATTTTTTCCCTCTTCATCTGTTAATTTTTTCTTTCTCAGCCCCAGTAACTCATACTCTCTCACCTCCTTTTTGAGAAGATTGTAAATACTATCCATATTATCTGATTTTTCTGTTCTTTAATAGCCAAGAAACAAAAGATAAGTAAAAAGTACAAGAAGAAAGGACAAATGAAAAAAACATAATAGAAATATTAGAATTTTCTCATTCTTTACCAAAAATTTTACCATCAATGTATTATCTGATATCTATGCTTAATAATGTGATTCTTTTTACAAATTATATCTATGTTTTAAGAAGTCATTTTACCAAGTTTGTACAACAGCAGCAACAACATACCAAGCCTTAAGTCCCCTTAGGTGGGGTTGGCTACATGAATACTTTTCCTCCAATTTACACAATCATGGCAATTTCCTCCAACAAATTCAGAACTATTCGATCCTTACTATCTCATTGCAAGTTATTTTAAGTCCACCCCTACCCCTACCCCTACCCTTTCCACTGCTCCTCACAGTAACTAGCTCACTTCTCCTCACTGGGAACCTCGATTGTGAACTTCAACTTTGTTTTTCTTAAGGAGGTCTAAAATAAATTTATGGTTCATTTTTCCATAGGTGATATAGTGATTTTCCAGCATGGGGACAGAAGCTTTTACAAGCATTATTAGGACACCAAGTAAATTATATGACTTCTAAGTAATCTAGTTTGCATGCATTTATTTGCTTTAAATTTTTTGCATACCCAGAAGTCACACTGTTGATCCGTGAGATTTAGTTGTTTTTTAGGGAACCATCGTGCATTTTCATGTTAAACTTCTAAATAATCTAGTTTGCATGCATTTATTTGCTAAATTTTTTTTGCATACCCAGAAGTCACACTGTTGACCCATGAGATTTAGTTGTTTTTTAGGGAACCATTGTGCATTTTCAAGTTAAAGTTTTCTTGAGTTATGTTTTCAACATTGTGCCAAATATTTTTCTTATGCAAAGCACTGTATTTATCAGGCATTCAGTCAAATGGCTTCTGTGGACTCAAAACAGATTAGGATTCTTAAAGCATTATTAGCTGCTCATGACATACTTCTTGAAGAGCTACATACTCTTAGCAAAGGGATTGATCAAACACTTGATTTAACTGATTTTACTGCCAAATTGGATAAAACAAGGTCACTTGGATCTCTTCTGCGAGATGATCTGCATCCTGTAGATGCTGGAGTTTCAGGACAAGCGTCAGGCCAGCTACAAAATAGTTTTGAGGTCTTATATTGATTTCAGGCAACAGAGTGTTCATTATTCTATTTTATGATCTTAATGCTTAAATGGTTCTTGTTAATTGCTCTTCATTCTTTGGGCAGGAAGAAGCAAATGGTGATGTTGATTTTCATAGTGAAGGGTCACTGCTGTCCTTACCTAAGGATGATCTATTGAATGCCTTCCATTCTCTTGGCAATCAAGTTTTATATTTATGGAATACATTTTTGAAGTTCCACAGGTTTCTATTTCTCCATATCTGTATAATTTGGTTTAGACATCTGTGACTTTCCTTGAACATTGAATCATTTGATTAGGTAAGATTCAAATGATAAAGAAATTCAGAACAGTATGGGTTGAAAACATTCACTATTGAAACAGTTCGTGGTCACTAATATGCTTCAGTGTATTATACAATGTATTTAAATTAACAGATAAAGATTAATGCCTTTGATCCAATGTAGATAGATTAAATTCTTTTTTGGTTTGAGTTGAACAAGTTTGGGCATGGAGGGGTAAAATAGGGATAAATTGATTGATTTAGTTGCTCATTGGAATAAATTTTTGTTAATGTGTCATTTTGATTCCAATTTTCTGGTCTTTTTATTTAGGTATGCTGAAATAGAGTTCCAAGTTTGGTGGTGTCTGTATGCTTATGAAATGCATTTTAACAAGCTTTTTTTTTTTTGTTAATTACATGCACACTCACTAACATGTATTTTTACTACATTTTCATAGAACCTGCTTTCCACAATGAAAGATTCATTAAAAGATTTATGGTTGGTCATAAATAGGATCAGTAGGTTCAGAAATTGAGAGTTGCTCTGAGAAAGCTCATTTCTTAAACGAAAAAAGCTCCATTTAGGGTAAAGCCTAGATACATTTTTTTAAGTACGTTAATGTGCATTTGGGTTATCATGTCAATCTAATCAGTGTCTTATTTGTGCACATTTCAATTTGCTAATGGAAGACTGAGGAATTTTGTCCCAAAGTTAAGAGTTTTTTCTTTTTTTGGAAGAAAGGTGGGTGTGGGAATTTCCTATGGAAATCATGACGTGGTCCAGCATGTAATGTTTCAGTATTCATGGGTGTATGATAATTGGTTCAGGTTGCTGTTTCCTTTAGTTAGTCATTGATACGAGGCCAATGTGTCTGGTTGACATTAGCACTTGTGCATGCGCCATAAGGGCCATAAGGTACATTACTACCTTCATGTTGGTCATGATTTATAGTTCTTTGTTTTGAAGTTTAGCATGGTTTATTTTTTGGGCGGGGGGGGGGGGGGGGTGTGGGGGGCAAATGTAGAACTATGGACTGGAAATTTTCATCTATGTCAGGAAAGTTAATTACTTATGCTGCTATGCTCAATGTCCTAATTACCTACTTTAAACATTGTCTTGTTCTTAACAGAACTTTCAATGGCCTCTGTCTTCTCTTCTCGCTCTCTTTGGTTAACCTTTATGAGGGTCTATCAGTCCAATCTTTGTGTGATAAATTCTCTCTTTATAGTTTAGAGAATGATATGTAGGTTTTTAAGATATCAAACAAAAAGATCTATCTATGTTCTTATATAATTTTCAAATATTGAATGTGGAGATTTCTGCAGTTGCATCTGGTAGTAGTATAGTAATTATTATTATCTACACATAAAATTCAGTCAAGTGATGGTCATTTTGTAAGTTTTTATCAAGTGCTGAACTTCTTCATTTATTGCAGTATCACATCATAGTAACCATTGCTTATCTCGCAAATTTAATGTACTTGTGCTTTGAATAGGTCTAGGAATTATTGTTATTTCTGTGCAAACCATGTTTGCAAATACATTTGTGCAATGGAGTGCTGTTTTTTGACAACTATTGCTTGACATGCCAATGTCTGCCAAATTTACTTGTTTAGAGAGTGATGGTTCCCAAAGGTGCTGCTAAAGGTAAAACTTCCTCAAAGACTTGATATTGTGAAGGAAATTGCTATTTATTCCAGGGAAATGCATGCCCTATTATCATCAATACTTGCGAGAGAGAGAGAGAGAGTGTTTGATTTGCAAAAATATCATAAAGTGATTTTTTGTTAGTATAGGGCCTATAGGCTACATGTAAATCAATTTTTTATACATTAAATGGGAAAATTAAGGTCGAGCCTGTGAATATTCTGCTCCCTTATTTGTGGCAACTCCTGTGCAGTGAAAGTTCATTTGTTGACACTTTGCTTGCTGTAGGGCTAACAGATCAAAGATAACAGAATTTCTGCGTGATGCATGGGCTAGTGACCGAAGAGCTGAGTGGTCAATATGGATGGTGCACTCTAAGGTTGAAATGCCTCATCATTATTTAAGTAGTGGGAATAATGACTCTTCCTTCTCTGGTGTTCGTGGGAAAGTATCAAGTTTGCGGAAGTTAAATGTCGATGTAATCATGTTGATACTTGTGTATTTTGCATATATTATCAAGCTTGCCACTGCATTACAATTTTAAGGATGATCTTTGGATTTGATATCTCTTCTTGTGTTTTATACAGCCTGCTCAGACTGCTGCTATGCGTGCTGAACTTCATCGGAGAAGTATCGCACAAATGAAGGTCAGTAATTACTTTTTTATGGAATCTGTCCATCCTTCCTCGATTAGTGGAGTTTTAAGTGGATATCATTTCCATGCAGATTAACAACCGGTCAATTCAAGACATGCACATATTTGGAGATCCTTCGCGTATACCTATTATAATTGTAGAGCGTGTTGTGAATTCCCTGCTACGCACAACCAGTGGAAATTCATATTTTAGCAACCTGGACCAGAAAGATACACCTAGCTTATTTACTGAAGTTGCCTTTAAGGCAGTCAACAAGTTGTCTGGTGCTAGCCTACAACAAAGTGGCCGTGTTTTGAGGATTGTTGTCTTTGTGCATGGATTTCAGGCATGTTGTTTTTTTAGCTCATTTGACCTGTGGCCAGGTCGTCATGCATTTTCCAAGTGTCAAATACCCTATGGCCATCTAAATTGTTCTCTAAACTGTTGTATAATTTTCAACTGAGAGATAAGTCGTGAAACAACTTTCTCTGTTTTCTTCCATGGTTGGTCTTCCTGGCATAAGACTTACTTAATGCTCTGGGTTCCTTATTTGATGGCTAGACCTTTGCTATATCACTTCATTCCAAAGTTAATACATTAATGACAATAGTTGGTCAATTTTGATCACTTGTTATTCTTACACACACCAAGGTGCTTCTTCTTCATTCATCTAGTACTACATTAGTTTTTTGGAATTGTTGTATCTAGTTTGAAATTTGATGTGCTTCTTCTTAATTAAAGTGGACTATATGGTATAACCTTTTGAGTCATGCATTGATAAGGAATCCATTTGGTTCTGTTACTTCTGTAAACTGCCTTTTGTTGGAACTAGTTGCATAAAATATATCATCTGTTAATTTAACTTAGTTTTTAATAAACTTCCTCAGTTATGATCATGATATTGAGTTTTTTTTTTTTTAATATATAGGGATCATAAATGTTTGGTAGCAGTACTTATTAAAAAAAAAAATTTGGATAACACATTGTGCTTCATTTATGTTCTGTAGTGCAAAAGCATACTCATTCCCATAATTAATATGCCAGAATGTTGGTCCAAAGTCTGTTATGCTTGTTTTCTCTGCAGTACAGTTGCACACACATATAAGCGGACTAATTTTGCTAATTATGACTTAAACCATAACCAGGGACATCATCTGGATTTACGGCTTGTTCGAAATCAATGGCTTTTGATAGATCCAAAGGCAGAGTTTCTTATGTCGGAGGTAAATGAGGACAAGACATCTGGAGATTTCAGAGAGATGGGACTAAGGCTGGCTCAAGAAGTTACTTCTTTTGTCAGAAAGAAAATGGACAAAAGCTCAAGATCTGGAGTTCTGAGGAGTATTAAGATTAGTTTTGTTGGGCATTCCATTGGGAACATCATTATAAGGACAGCTTTGGCAGGTATATTCTCTTAGCTTGGAAGGCATTTTTTTTTCTTTTGGTTTTTAATTTAAGGTAACTCTTTCTGTTTTCTCAGAGAGCATTATGGAACCATATTTGAGGTACCTGCATACGTATGTTTCCATATCTGGTCCACACTTGGGGTATCTGTACAGCTCCAACATTTTATTTAACTCTGGACTCTGGCTTTTGAAGAAGCTGAAGGGCACACAATGCATCCATCAGCTTACTTTAACAGATGATCCAGATATCCAGAACACTTTCTTCTACAAACTTTGCAAGGTAATCATTGGAATATCATTTCCCAGTTCATGTTTAGGACTGTTTCAGATGGATTGATTTCATCATAATTTTTCCCATGGTGAAATTTTATTCATATTCCAGCACAACTTTTAAAATGGAAAAGGAGATAGTCTTATTCTTTGTCTGATGATCTAGAACTTTCTTTTCCTCTTTGGCTGGTGTTCTAACAATTTTTCTCTTTCAGCAAAAGACATTAGAGAGTTTCAGAAATGTAATACTGTTATCTTCACCCCAGGTATGTATTCCCTCTTTTGCAGGCTTATGTTGGAATTAGGGATAATTCAGGAAATTGCTGCCACTTCAATTACTGCATCTTAATATTAGAAACAATCTCGTCCTACTGTAAATAAGTGCATGACTTCTTGCTGGTCTTAGTTTTCATCTATGAAGCAAGCACATGAAATGTGGCATAGTGGTATGATGCAGCATGGTCAATAGGGCACTAAAAATCCCAAGAAACATTAAATGTATGTTCTACAGATAAATATGTTATGCATGACATACATTTAATTTAGATATTCAGAATGCTATTTCTTCTTCTACCTGTTTCTGTATGAAATCTCGATAATCGTTTGTTCTGTGTAAATAAAATTTAGACAAGCATTTACTTTTGGTCCCCTTTTCTGTAAATTATAGCCTCTCGTGGTTGAAATAAGAGAAACATTGTATTAATTGCATTTTTATCTGAGCCTGCGGTGCTAGGGAAGTGTCAGATTCTTGAGAAAATCATATTTTAACAAAATTGTATTTTAATAGTGTTTACTTTTAGTTCTGTGTGAATTAATTCTGCCCAAAAATCCATTGCATCCAATATAGAAGTACTTTGTAGGAGTCTTTATTCTGAAGGAGTTTTTATATCTGGGAGAGATGTAATACTTGCAATGCATTAATGATGCAGCACTAGTGTATTTGCTCTGTTTTTGCTTGTGAAGTGGAGAAGTCCTGTTTTGAATAGTTTATAAAAAATTTTGGGTGCCACAATTTTCACTGATGAGATTGGTTCGAGAGGTCTTTCAAAGTACCGTTCAAGATGATAATTTATGAAATTGAACCGAGACGACTTCCAAAAAAAAAAATAAAAATGTTTTGCATGTTTCTTCTGTAACTGTAAAAGGTTGCAAAATTCTGATGTTACCTACTCCATGCCTTTCAGGATGGTTATGTTCCGTACCATTCTGCCAGAATTGAATTGTGCCAGGCATCTTCTTGGGACTACTCGAAGAAGGGCAAAGTCTTCTTGGAGATGCTGAATAATTGTTTGGACCAGATTCGGGCCCCATCCACTGAGCACCGAATGTTCATGCGCTGTGATGTGAACTTCGATACTTCCTCCCAAGGGAGGAATTTGAATACCATCATCGGACGAGCTGCTCATATCGAGTTCTTGGAGTCTGACATTTTTGCAAGATTCATAATGTGGTCCTTTCCAGAGTTCTTTCGATAATTTTTTTCAAAATTGGCACTTGTACGTTGTACCTGTTCTGGCAGGCATCCTCGCCTCAGTCGCCCAGTATATATACAACACATGAAAATGATGCATGCTTTGACAGTTGGGTTCAAGGAATGCCAGGCAACCACGTTGTTTAGATTTGGAATGGCGGGGTGATTGAAAATGTCAGTCCCTGTAAATTATGGGCCTCGAGCCAACGCAGTTGGAGGTAGGCAGTTCTTTTTGGTAGCCGAACATAAAAAGGTTTTAGAGATGTAATTAGTTTGTGGGTACGGTGTAGGTAGATACACTTGACCTTTATCTATTTTTTATTTTAAAATATATAAATACATGGGATTAGGCAGGGCATGAGAGATTATAGGGATAAAGGGGTATAATGTATTGTACAATCTAGGGTTGGGGGACAGATCCTGCATACAGTTTGTGCGCAGTAATAAAATTATAGTTTGAATAATTTCCTTTGCATTTTCTAGTTCTTTGTAAAGGTGTATTAAAACGGTCCACAACAATTGCTTTCTGCAGTCTGCCGAGGAAGGTAGCGGCTAGTGTGATGGTTTTTGATTTCACACATTTTTTACAAATAAGATGAGTAAAACTATATGATTAATGATTTGTGACCTAAACAATTGTTTTAGTACGCACTATTCAACTCCAATTCCACACCATGAGGCGGCGAAGTTGGTTTGAAAACCCGCCACTTCATGAAAGTAAAAATTACAAATTGAGGTGTTGGGGGCTTCCAAAGATTCTGTAAAATGCATATCACAAAATTAAAGAAAAATTCAGAAAATGTACAGGCACCTCATTTACCATTTCGCTCTCTCAAATCATAACCATTTAAGCAAGAATAAAATCTCCTATTCATAATGCACATACTGCGTTATGTCTTGTTAACATTGTTCATTGATTCACCAATTTCGGAAAGGGGGGAAGGTTAACTTAAAGAGGGGCACCATAGACCCATTATCGAAAGGTGTATATTTTTGCAAGCTCAAAGAATGACAATAAACTATGTTTCCTTCACATACAGTATGTTTCTGGAGCCCAGCAGCACTATAATGTCCCCTCAGACCTCTCCTTGGTGTAGCCCAAACTAACTAGCTTCTGCACCAGCTTTTTCTCAGCATTTGCCTACAAACAGCATGCAAATATTGAACTAATCAAAGAAATATGTACCAAGTTATAAACATCACCAACCGTAAACAAACATAGAATTTGTATTTGGACCCCCAACACTTTCCCCACCACCACCATATATATATATAAAGAACAAAAGAAAGGATCACCTCAAGCATGGGGCTGTTCTTTGGGATATTGCAAGCCAGAATTATGTTAAGACCAGTCTTCAGCACTGAATAATGTGGCATGTCAGCCCATGAAGCAGAACAAGATTATCTTAAGAATAATTAAGCAAAAATCATAATATACCTAATCGCCTCGCAATGCCAGACCCCGTATTATCAGAAGCTCCCCCGAGTATGGAAGTAACACTCACCATGTTGTTCTGTGCATCAAGCAGCAATGCATGAAAGTTCCGATGAAGGTAAATCGTTAAAAAAAAAAAATACTAACTCTATTAACATTAGTAATTAAAACTTTTCTTTTAAAATATAACCATGATGCTGACCGAACCATATGAAAGTATGGCAAGGCTGTCTATGGCTAATTTCTTCATTACAATCCTTGAAGTTTCTTGTAATCATGATTAAATTGAGATGACAGATACCAAGTTCATCAGAATTTTTTTTTTACAAAAAAAAAAAAAAAAATTGCCCTGAAGGAACTATATTGGAAAGTAGAAATGATGCAAGGGTCACAGAAAAAAAAATTCCCTTAAACTTACTGGCCGAGTAGGTGCAGCTGCATATAAATGTCCAAATTTGGTGGAGTTGCAACCAATCCAAGCATATATCTACAACATCATCAAATCAGCTGAGTAGACAGAATTAATATACAAACTCTCCAACCATGTTTTTTTTTTTTCCAAAGAAGGTATATTACCTGTTTTTGAAGCCGTATGATCTGAAAGTGGAGGGTAATCTCATCAAAGACTTCGGTGAAACATGTGATCTGCACACCACTGTCATCATGGTGAACATCCAACTCTCCCGATGCCATTAATTGGAAGCAAATCACAAGTTTTCAAACTCCTTGAGGTTTACAGTTTGTTGTTTGCAATGTTTTCTGTGGGGTTGCTAATCCATTATCCTTGAACCCAGTTTGACTCTGGGACCACCACCTAGTAATCATGTCAAGTCAATGCTACTGAGCAACCATGAGCTGTGCCTAAAAAAAAAAAATGCTAATTATGCTAAGTAACCATTATCCATTGCCAAATTGCATGCGTGCATGGAGCTTTTATTTTTAAACAAACTAAAACAAATGTATTAATAGGTCTTTGACCAAATAAAAACATATGTATTAATACATCTCCATGTGGGAGACAACCATGTACAAAGAGAAATCAATTAGAAATCAAAACATGTCATCAATGAATAGATAGAAGAGCCCCGCTCTAACAAAAAAGAGTCCTGCATCCAAAAAATATGACACAGATTTATTTTCTCCAGAGAAATCTCCACACTCTAAGCCCCAACAGCCAAAGAAGTACCGAAGGTATAACATCCCAGAGAGTGTTTCCCTTCTCATGCAAATTGGGCCCAACCAAGTAACAATCTTGAACCTCTCCTGCCACTACCCACTTAATACCCAATGTTTCATGGATCAGATTCCATACTTCACACATTTCCAATGTAGAAGTAAATTTTTAAGTGTCCTCTTCCCCTTCACACAGAAATCACTTGTTAACTGTGCAAAGACCCCTTTTCATCAGATTGTCAACTTGGTGTGGCAACATTTATTAAAATCTTTGGAGGATCTGTTTAATGGTAATCTTAAGGAAAATGAAGCAATCAATACGAGTGGACAGAATCTTAAAGGCAGTCTCTGATTGAATATTGTGGTTTGAATAATTTGGTAGAAGATAATGTTTTGTCCTGAAACCAGCGGGTTTGCATCAGCAAAACTTCAGGTAGCAGAAACTTGAGGGAGAGAGACTCTTACCACAACATTATCGAAGAATTGATTTTGAATTTTGAAAAAATGGCTCATCTGGTGTTCTAAAAGACACTGGGCCTGTAGAGAGTAGACTCTGAAATACTGTGGCATCATTCATGATGCAGTGGAAGAAATATGGCACTCAGTTATCGATTATGATTCCAGCAAGCTACCAAAGCTTTGGGAGGAAAGCAAGTGCCGTTCTGGTATGGATCAGAGGACAAAAATCTGGTGTTTTTGAGGCAGGAATTTGGGATAATCAGAGTCATGAAGCAGTAGCGGAAGTCCAGTTAGTTGCTATTCTTGATTCTTACAAGTTCTCCAAGTTTAAGGACAATCCATTTTATAATTGCCTAAAAAGTAAATGTAAATAATCTTTTACTGGACAAGATTTGGATTCATGAGAATATTTGTTCCCCTGCAGTTTCTTTAATCCATTTGGCTGAATCTTCTATCTTTTATGAAGTGCCCGCTGGTGATGAAAAGGAAAAAAGGTTGGAGGGGAGGAGACAGGCAAACGGCAAATGGTGCTCTTGATGGTCCCTTCTATTCTGATCAGCATGGCTTGATAAAATAGGGGCTTCTACAGAAAAAAGTGAGTCATTTGGCAAATGGGATCCTAGCCTTCGGAAAATCTTTGAGGTCATCCATATCTTAATCCTTCCTTGTCCATTCAAAAACTGCGAATGAGTTTTTACGTGCTCAACTGGATGACGTCAACTCTGGCAAAGGTCTCCTTGGAGCAACCATTGAACTGGATTACCTTCTATGCCAAAGGATGTTTAGTTATAGAGGAGAAATTGTAACAATAGAACTACCAGGTGATGAGATGGGCAACTGAAACCCCCACAGGACTTGCTAGCTGTTAGCTAGATTGTTCCGGAGTTAGGGTTGCTGTGACTCCTATATGGCTACAACTTCTGATTGGCAGAGAAAAAACTACAAAAGCTAGCATCTATCATTATTTACTTGAGAGTGTGAAGGGTAGGAGAGGAAAGGAAAGTAAGGGCTAACTGTTTAAGGATAAGACCGATCAGCTGGAGTATTAAGGGATTGGCGGTTTTGTTAAGCATTATAAAGTTAAAGAGGTTATTAGCAAGGCTTCCTCTGATATAGTTATGTTACAAGGGTCTAAATAAGAGTCAATTTTAAAAATATTTGGGACTCTGGGTTTAAGGATAGGATTTGGTTAGCTCCTAGTGGTTCCTCAGGGGGCATTCTTTTTATTTGAATGATGCTAGGTTTGCCAGTATGGTGGAAAAGGTTTGCCCATTTAGCGTTACAGGTAAAGGTCAGTGTAATTTTCTTCTAATTATGGGCCTAATTGTCCAAGCCTTGAATTCTGTACGAGGAAATAAAATCCCCCTTTTTTTTTGGCTTTACAGAAGGAACTAGTTGCAGTTTATGGGTTATGTTCTCCTATTTGGTGTGGAGATATATTGTTGTTCGGTAACCTAACAAGAAGTTGGGGCTTCAAGATTACAACCAACATGGGTGGATTTGATACTTTAGTAGAGTGTGTGATCTGGTCACCGCAAAGTGCAAGGATGCTTTTCCAGTCTTATCAAGGAGGTGCTCCCTATAGTGGTTACTGACAATTGTCACTTAGTGTTCGACTCTGATTCAGCGAGATGGGACCCTTTTCTTTTTTGGTCAGGAAGTTGTGGTTGTCTCATTCTGATTTTCACAGTTTGATTAAGGAATTAGAAAGTTAGGCACATTAAATAAGTAGAAGAGGATTTGGTGGATAGAAGAGTTCCATATGTTAATGAGTATGAGGAAGTTCTCGTGAGAGAAGAGGCTAACTGAGGTAGAAGGCTAGAAAGAAAGAGGAAGGGGACTCTGTAACACGAGGCTTTTCCATAGAGTGGCTAGTGGAGAGAGTAGTAGGAATTATATTAAAGAACTAGAGAATGACTTGAGTGAGGTGATGAAGAACCCCGACTTTATAGCAGAGATGATCACTGATTTTATAGAGATTTGTTTTTGAAAGACGATGAGGGTAGAGCCATGATTGAGCAGCATTTGAAACGGAAGAGATAAATTAGGCTTGATGGATTACAATGGCATTTTTTTCAAGAATCAAGGGAACTTTGAAGGATGATTTTTAAAATCAAACATGGGAAGAAAATCTCTGACTTATATAGGGATTTGTCTTTGAAAAATGGGTGAGGGCAGAGCTGTGATTGAGCAGTTGGATTGGTCCCAATCTCTGAAGACAACCCTGCTCCGTTCGAGAGCCCTTTTAAAGGAAGATGAGGTTAGAAGAGCAAGGTTCCAAATGAAAAGAGATCAAGCAACTGAGACTAATGGATTTATAACAGCATTTTTTTCAGGACCTCTGTGACAGTTTGATGGATGATTTTCTAAAAGCAAGCCTGGAAGGAATTTTACTTCACCATATTGCTTAGAAACTTGGTTTTCAATCCGGACTGATCGTTGACCCGATGAAAGTTGGTCTGACCTCTAACCTACGACCAACAGTCAAAACGGCTAACATCAACATTGCGTGTGTCTGTGTGTGCATACAAAGCATGCAAAAATAATATCATAATCTAAAAGGATTAATGCAGTAAGTAACTAATTTCTACTTCAATCAAATATGCATGAAAAAGGCCATGACCAACACTAATACAGGACATGGATAAGAGACCGACCAAATTTTAAAAAAAAAAAAGAATACAACACGGTGGAAATACAACAATAACAACAACAAGCCTTAAGTCTCACTAGGTGGGGTTAGCTAGATGAATTCTTTTTCTCCAATTCATCCGATCGAGAGTATTTTCCTCAATTATATTAAAGGGTATTAAATCCTTGATCGAGAGTGTTTTTCTCAAATATATTAAAGACTATTAAATCCTTCCTCACTACCTCATTCCATATTATTTTAGGACTACTTCTATCCCCTTTCATGCCAAAAACCAATGTTTTAAAAGGCGAAGGCATAAGGTGAGGCGTTTTACCCTCCGCAAGGCAAGGCGAGGGGTAAGCATTTTGGGACTGTATTTTTTAAATAAATAATAAAAAAAATTATATATAGTAAAAAAATAAGAAAAATTTTAGAATAATGGAGAAAAAAATAAAAACATATTTCTTAAGTATCATATAGGCTAATTTTAGCTAACAAACTTAAACAATGCATGTTAAAAATAAGTCATAAGTTTACAAAAAGAAGAGAAAAAGCCAAATTAAAGACCTCAGATTGAGATAAAATCTTGAAGCAAGAACTTAAAACTGAAAATTGAAATCTGAAACAAAGACCTTAGACTAAGATAAAATCTCGAAGAGGAGAGGATGTAGAGGGTCGTTGCAAAGAGATGAGAGGCTCAAAGGAGTCGTCGGAGGCAGATCAAAGCTTGGAAGGGACCCTTGACTCGTCGGAAAGACAAGAAGCTTGGAGGAATCTTCGGAAGCAATCGTGGAGTCGTCAGAGATGGACGAGAAGCTTGGACGAATCGTTGGAGGCGGTTGTCGAGTAAAGGGGTTTTAGATTTTAGATTCAGATGATAGGCTCTACGTAACCCTTTTTTTTTTTTTTTAATGTTTTAAATCAGGCCAGCCCGAAATGCGTACGCCTTCCAATTTGAGGCCTAAAAGGTGAGTTTTTCCCCCTAAGGCGTACGCCTTCTCCCTTGAGGCGTATGCATTTTATGCTTTTCATCTTTCCACTTACACCTTAGGGCGTTTTAAGCCCAAAAAGCCTTGAGGCGCACCTTAGGGCGCGTTTTAAAACACTAAAAAATAATAACTAACTCACCCCTACTCAGAGGTGCTCTACTAGACCTATGCTTCAAATTCCAAAACCATCTAAGTCACTCCTCCCTTATCTTTTCTTTGACCAGTGCATGCCTAAATTATTGAGTATGTGTTTATTCTCCCTAATTTATCTTTTAATGTTATATTACTCTCATCCACCTCAAGATTCGCTTTCTAGCAACTTTTACTTCTGTATATATTTTTTTAGTTGCCCAACATTAAAGCATAGTCAGCCTTATAGCCGTCTTATAAAAAAAAATCTTTTGTTTTAAGGGTATTCTACTATCACACACGCTTGACGCACTCCTCCATTTGTCTTAACGGATTTTTTAGAATTCTTGATCCCACTACCAACTTTCTTTATTACTCGAGTATTTTATTTTGGACTTAACTAAAATCTCTTTTGTTATCCTTACGATAAAGCTAACCATTTTATTCCAAACAATATTTGCATGTACCTTACCCCTTGCTGTCCAATCACTCTTTGAAAATTTTATTTTTGAATTTTACTATATTATTCCCTTTAAACTCCACCATCTAGTCCTCTTGTTTTGATTTATGTTATTCTTTCTCTTCCATTTTTTAACATGTAATCTAATATTAGGACTCTATATTGTATAGCTAAACTTTCACCTAGGATAACTTTACAGTCCTTACAAGATAGACGATCCCCGTTCCTAGTTAAGAAGAAATCTATTTGACTTTTTTTATGCTCATTGTTGAAAGTTATTAAGTGTTCTTCTCTTTTTATAAAGTAAGTATTCAATATAAACAAATCGTAAAACATGGAAAAATCTAAAATTGTATCATTAGCCTCATTTTTATCTTCATATTCATGTCCTCCATGTATCCTTTCCTAGTTTATATTATTCTTTCCAATGTGTCTATTCAAATTAGCTCCTATGAATGTCTTTTCAAACGTTGGTATCCCTTGTAAAATACTATCCAAATCTTCCCAAATTTGTCTTTTAAGATTTTCTACTATGCCTATTGGGGAGCATACGCACTAATAACATTCACTATCCCTAAGCCTAGAACGATCCTAATTTTGATGATCCTATGCCTTATTCTTTTTACACTTACTACATTATCATTTAGATCTTTGTCTATAATAATTCCCACCCCATTTTTATGTTTCTCTTTTCCAAAATGCCAAAGTTTAAATATTAATTTTTCAATTTCTCTAACTTTCTCCTTTTCCCATTTAATCTCTTGAAGGCAAATTAAATTAATTTTCCTTCTAAATATAAGTTTCACTATTTCCATACTTTTACTCGTAAGAGTCCCTACATTCCAAGTTGCTAATATAATCCGGTAAAAAATTGGAATTCTTGCAGAGTGGAACAATGCAATACCAGACATGAGATAGATCTTCCAAAGAACAAGGTTTTTTTCTAATAAGCCAATCCATTTAGGACCTCGCGGATGCACTATTTTTCCTATTCAAAGATCAGCCTCTTGTCTACACGTTCTCGCATCTAGAATTCTTTGAAGATGAAGAGATGTCGAAGGGACTTCTTACTTCCCAAACAGATCCTTAACAAATTAATATAAAAAACATTTATATTTAAGTATGTTTTTCTTTTAAAATAATAAATATTGAAATAATTCAATTTAAATTTTAAAAGTGAAATATAGTCATCATTCATTCAAAATTATCAATTGCATAATCATCAACTATATATGAATTAGAGTACTAAAGAACCATTAAATCGAATATTTTGATCAACAATTTACCACAAAAAAACAAAATGAAAGCAAGAGAGCAGTAGTGAGGCAGTGACCATCGGACATCCGGCCATCGTTGTGCCGCCGTCCCTCGCAAGTTCACCCGCCAATTTTTTATTTTATTATTTTTTTTAAAGGACATTACCAACGGGCAGTGGTGAGTGGCAGGCAAAGGGCGAAAAGGAGGGAGGGAAGGAGAAAAGGGAATGGACTTACTGCAGCCCGAAGAGTCAAAGCCTCGATGGATTCGACGAAGAACACGAACGATTGAACGAAGCTGCAAGAATTATAGACCTGCGAGCTGAATTACAGAGTATCAGACTCCTCTAGTCTCGACGTCTCCGGCCAAGCAGGGGCGGCGAGCTGGGAAACAGAATATGGTTCGAAGGGATTACGGTTAGGGTTCTGCAGCCTCTGCAAACGTTAAAGCTGTCTCAATCACGGTTAGGGAAATTATGACAACCTCACTAATCGCGAAACACAAACTAAAATATACGCTCTTAGACACAACCACCAAATGCTATTTGTTATTTGGTATAGATATAAAAGTCATTAATTTATTACTTATATTGCTATAAATTGAAATTTTCATGAAATTTATTAGATATATAATATCATTATAAATTAATTGCTAATTTATTTTATTATTAAAATTATAAAATGATAAATTAATCATTATTTAATATATGGTATTTAATTTTTTTTAATATTAATATCCTTATTGTTGTTGTTATATATGTTTTTTTTTATATTTTTCGTTTCCATTATATCTTCTTATTATTACACTATAAATATTACATTTCATTGTAAATAATATAATACAATGTTTTATTTTATTTTATGATTTAATATATATAATAATATAATAAATCAGTAATAATGCCACAATAATATTATTACACTATAATCTGCTTCTATATTTTACATATTATTATAATATTTTATTATTATCAGATATAATGATAAATATAAAATAATAATGTTATGCTTCGTATATTTTATTATTGTATATATATATTTCAATTATATCATGAAATTAATATTATTTTGATATATATATGTATATATATATATATATATATATATATATATTATATGGATATGAACATAAATATACATGTATGTTCATGTATAGTTGGCTTATCAAGATTGTGTTTTTTAAATTTCTTATGATTCCAGCCATAATGGAAAAGGTCAAGAGGCCAAAATCTAAAAATAGGGTAAGAAAAAGTCTAGTTGTGTAGAACCAAAATGAGATTTTCTCAAACCAAAGTTAAGAATTAGAGTAGATCATTTTGGTAGTAACCAACATATGTCACATGAATTTGTAAGAAATCTAATATAATTTTTTTCATTTTATGTTTTAAATTTACCCAAGTTGGGGAATCTCAATTCATGAATTAAAGACCTTAGACTTGAATTTATACAGATTTAAGCAAAATTTGATACAATTTTATGGTACAAATTCGCATAATTTAAATTATAAATTCTCAATTACAAGATAAGATTTTATTGGTGTGGTCTGCCCTTTAGCCTCCATTCAATTTCCTAGTTCATCTTCAATTTTCATCACTTAGCTTTTGGGACAATTGAATCTGCTTGACAATGGATTGGATATTGGACTTGCTAATCCAAACCTTTAAGATATTGGATAAAATCTCAAACATAAACCAGTTAGTGCTATTTTTTTAAGAGAAAAATGAATCTGCATCAAAATTCTAACAACAAAAGATACGACCTCTCCTCAGATTTGGTAAAAATACAAAACACCTTTACTAAGGTTTCAAAAATATTACATACATCCCCTCCTAAGATTTGTCAAAAAGAAACAAACATCCCCTCAAAAAACTTATTTTCTTGTAAAGGATAAAAGACAATAACCTTCCTTGAAATTTAGTAAAAAAACAATCTCCCTAAGATTTAAAAAATTCTTTCAAGAATTTTAAAAACCTCCCTCAAGATTTGCCAAAGAGACACAAACCTCCCCTTACATTTTACAAAATTTTTTTTTTTTTTTTAAATATCTGTATCTTTTTGACAAACCTTGAGAGAGATTTATGATATTTTTGAAACCTTAAAAAAAGATATCTCTATCTTTTCGCTAAACATGAGAGAAGTGACTATATTTTATCCTTTTATAGAGTACAAGAGATTTGTATTTTTTTGACAAACCTCAGAAAATGTCTCTGGAATTCTTAAAACCTCAGAGAAGGCTCTTAAATTTTTTTAAACCTCAAGGGAGGTCAGTGTCTTTTTATCAAACTCAAAAGAAGTCAATGTCTTTTACCTAAATTCTAAACAATCCAGAACAAAAAATAATGGCAACAAAATATTTTTTTAACCTTCCAATAATTTTTCCTGAGTGTCATCTTGGCTCAAGATTCAGCAATCTATAGCTGCAAATTTTGTACCCTCAAAGACTCTTTTATCACTATCCTCCAACACCGGTCAAAAAAATAATTTTGAGGGATAAGCTGTTCAAACTCTTTTATCTGTTTGTATTCTTTTCCAAATCCACATTGCTACAGCACAATCCCAGCTCACAGTCAAGAACTATCCTCGGAAAGTGGATGAGGATGCGAATCAGTGAATAGGAATGCCAAAACGAGTCAATTCCTAATAAGTGACCCGTGTCCCGTCCGTTTAATAACACCCCAAATTCCTAATAAGTAATTCTCTGGCATGTTTTAACCTTAAACGAGATGAGCTTTTCATGAATGACTCGACAATCTTAGATCTCATCAGTATTTGGCATGCCAAGCTTATACCAAACAAAAGAAGAGTAGTGGTGATGTTAAACACAACCCGAACAAAAGAAAAAGAAAAAGGAAAAAAAGGAACAAGAACGCAATTTATTTTCTTCACATAACTAAAAGAATATTACACCCAGATAATTACAATAAAATGGGAAGCATTTTTGGTGGAATGAAAGATGTCATTCCTGAGACAAGTGCTGCATAATGGAGATGAAGACATCTAACAGCATATTCTCATATGACCATCCTCTGTTCCAACAAGAAACAATCGTGAGAAGGGCATAATACCAATACTTGTTAATACTGACATATTTCTCATTCTGCGATCTGACATATGGAGTTTCTGAGGTGTAATCCGATGCTGCCCATCCTGCCAAATTGCATTCACACATTTACTTAGTGTGTACTATTTATTTAAATTTTTTTTTTTTAAATTACAATATCAAATTAATGAATCATGATTTCATTGCTCTTCTCCACCCCCACAAAAAGTTAAAACACAAAATAAAAAGAAAAAAAAGTTGAATATATGATATGCCATCTAATGAATCAATTCAAATATATTTTAATACTATTTCTACATGTCATTTCAATTAACCTAAAAAAGAAGTTACTACAAAAATTACTCTACAAAAAATAACATGACAAATAATATTTGTGTATAATTATAACACCACATCATTTAGCAATTAAAACATTACAATAGTAGTAGATATGATCAAAATCATGTAAGTACAAGAACCCAAATAATAATTCGCAAAGGGCCCAAAATGAACATGCATATCCTTTTCTATGCAATATCCCCAGTATCCCATAATAACTAGATTATATTTGAAGCAATTCCATGACCACCATTACAGTTATGACCAACATAAGCAGAATCGAATATTGCATTTATGTGCATCTGAATAGTATCTAAGCCATACTTAACAGAGGCACATTACAATATGTTGGACATGCCAATTATGAACAAGAAGCATGCACACAATAAAAATTATGTCCGTAAAAGCATTACACCATCCCATATGCTGAATGTCCAGTCACAAGATGTAGAAGTTTTAATCTCTGATAAAAAGGGGGTGCCAAAACCTACAGCTACTACTGCCGCGTTTAAATATAATCAAAGCTAACACCTTAAACCCCACCCATGGGAGAAGTGCAGTGTCAGTGTCTTACATTCCTTTGATCATTACTTGCACAACACAGGAAAGCACCTTCTTTTTGTCATCCTGGTTGTATTGAATGCATGGCTCAGCTAGGACCCTCCAAATCATGTTTGAGCCAATGGTTCAAACCAACCCAGCCCTCATTTGAGAAAGACCAGAAAGAATGCCCCCCCACCCAAGGTTTAATGAAGGGGGAGGAAGGGTCCTGCAGCAGGTATAGGTAAGGCCAGTGGGGGTGTAAGTGAGCCAAGGTGACTCGCAAGCTACTCCGGCTATAACTCGACTTGGCTTGATTCTACTTGAATTTAACTAAAGCTTGAGCTACTCAAGTAGCTTGATGAGTTGAGTTCGAGTTTTGCAATACTACTAGCAAACCTAATCAAGCATAATCAAGCTTGTATTTATATTATTTTTATATTATATAAGTGAAAAAATATATATCTTAAACGTAATATTTTACATATACACCTTTTATGCATGTACTTAATACTGTTTTATAATCAAATTGAGCTTAATTGAATTGAGCCAGAGTTTTAAGAACTTGCAATGAGTCGAGTTGAAATAGAACATGTTTGAATCAAGTTTTAGCTCAAAATTTTTTAATTGAGTTGAGTTCGATTATCTCACTATGTCGATTCGACTTGAATATACTCATAGGGGATTCAAGCCAAGAGAGTCGTTGGAGCCCACATATGTCATGGTTGGGTTATTGACGAACCATGGATTTAGCCGTGGAGGGGTCATAGATAAACCTTAGATGCTACCGTGGCCTACTAGTGATCCTCAATAGATATTCAAATGGCATTTTCATAATTATAAATGAGTCGACTCCATAGACATCTTGATGTCTACTCTTACCAAAGTTAGAATGACATGGAAAGCTCTTCATGGGGGACAAGCTCTTGGCATCCACGGGGGTTTCTTAGAGCTTCCATGAGGGATTGGGAACATTTGGAAGCCACAGCCCCAAGGAAAGCACTATAGAATATTGTGTCATGCATTACTGTTAAATGAAAAACGGTTGATAGGCACACCAGCTGTCTCTTAGATTACGACTGTGCGGTGCCACCTTGCACCAATCAGATAATCCCTGATCACTGAATCGAAGTGGCAATTGACCAACACTCTACAAAGAGCTTTAGCCTATGGAACTTCAGCTGTATATATGTGTGTGTGTGTGTGAGTATACATATGCTTACATGAGGATTATGCTGTGGGGGTGACAGTGATCCTTGGTGCTTGTCAGAACTGAGCATTACCCCTTGATTTTTTTAAGGTAAGTTTTATTAGGGACCATTCTAGTTAAGACAATAGTTTCCTGAAAGAAGCACTTCATGAGCTGTCCCATCAACTAAGCTTTGGCCACTAAATGGATCTATTAGTATCCTCATATAATTGGACAGTGATGGAGTATTGTCACCTCATAGACGTGCTTTCATTCCACTATCCAAGAGAACTAGGGTAAAGGTGATCCTTATGGCCATGAATATACCAGCCTATGACACTGAAGGAAATCGATCATGTATCGAGTAGGTACTAGGAAGATTTTGGACATATAAGGATAGATTAGGTCTCCAATATGTGTTTATGAAGCAAAATCATAAGGCTCAATGGGCCAAAGCGGGCAATATCTCCCACTATACGCTGAGACGGTCATAGTTGGAATCAGAGCAGGTCACTCCTTCGCGGATGAAATTGGATTAACACTATTAGCATCAGCTCTACAATTGTTTGGCATTGAGTGGGAACGGTTGGTCAATCCGCGTTTGGTGCATTCGTCCTTGTGTCCCTTTTGTCAATGTTATATTTTAGTTTGAATTGGACAAGTTATTCATTTGTCGCTGCTACTTGAGGAAATCAAGATGCTTGCGACTTTCCTGCACCCTGGATACAAGTATGAAGTAAGATTATAGAGTTTCTCCTATTTTGTTGGCTGACATGATTAATGGAGACAATCACACCATTTGTATTTTATAGCCAAAAGTGAATTATTGGATAAATGGAAAATAGACAATTGCTGAAGCGTTTGCCATATATATTTTCATTAATCTATAGCCACAAAGGAGGTTGTCAGGGTTGGTCTTGTGGCCGTATTTCCATAGGAATCTAAACCATAAAGAGAAAAACTTTGAGGAATTGATGAAGGACGTTTGTTGGTAGTATAGGTGAAGGACCTTGTGTTAATCTTCACCTGAAGGCATTGGAATATAGTTGCCACATGGCACCAGAATTCTATTTGCTAAGGGGCCATGCGTTATCCTTGCAGGTAGCTACTATACAACTTTGCTGAGGGCACTTGAGTTTGAGTTCATCAGCAAACACCTATTTCTGGGCTAAATAGCACTTGAGCTTGAATTTTGAACATTGGCACGTGGGTGGAAATTCGAGATGCGGGAGATGTTGAGTTGACCTTGAGTTACAAGAAGCAAGACCTTGGGAAGATCCATGTTGGAGAATAATTAAGAACAGGGTCAAGGGATTGTTGTGTTAGTTAGTAGTGTTTTTTATTTTTTTATTTTTATTTTTATTTTTAAATAACAACATAAGAGATTTCATTAATAAGAGAAGAATTTAGAAAGAGGAGAATAAGACAATCTCCCATCAAAATTCTGGAATAAACCAGAGGAAGAAAAACTAAGAAACAAATAAAGACTAGGAAAAATCAGCACAAAAGATTTAATTTTCTGCTTGGTTCAATAAGTATAGGACCGTGTATTTGGGGGCTTGTTGGTAATATGTGTGTATAATAGGTTATGTTTGTAATTTAATGTATTTTTAGAGTAAATATGTAATTTCATGTGTTAGAGGTTACTTATAAATAGTATGAGAAAGCCATGTTGTAAGTGGTCGATGAATTTGAGTTTGAAGCAAACATGAGATTTCCCCCTTGCATCTCCTTTCTCCTCACTTCCCCTTCTTTTAAATTTCCTCTAATTTCTCCCCATGGCTGCAGATCCTTGATGCTGCCCCTGCATCACAAATTTTGTGGATATAGCTCGACTGTCATGAAAGTATCAGCAACTACTACCAAGGTACAAGTGGCTACAGAGGGGTGAAACTCTCACAAAGAAAATTTAGTACAGGCAGATTCAAACGTGAGTTTGTTACGTATAAGAATCGGCAAGACCAGTCATTCCAGTTGCAATGCAGGGACACAGGGTAAAGATAATTGTGAAACTGTGAAGTGATCTGCCCTTTCATGGGCATACAAGGTTAAGTTTCTGTGGGTTGAACATTAGGGATTGTTGTCAAATTGTAAGCTTGAGTGGTATATGGGAAGGCAGAAGCTCATTTGAGTGGAAGCATTCTTAAGGGCATGAAATCATCTCTACATAAGCTTGTAAGGGGAGATGTGGGAGGAAGAAAAACAGATCTTTATTCCAGACTTTCAATGCGGTGTAGTCTAGATAAGTAGTTTAGAAGTGATTCAGCTAACTTTTCAATGAACACAGGATTCCAATTAGTCTTCCCAAGGAACATGGGTCACAATTTGAAAATTTCTTAGAATGTATTGGTTTTGGCTTGAGTTTTGCTCAGAAAAGGTTTTATCACATTCTGAATCCATCCAAGGATCTTGGGTTTGTATATGCACGAATGACCTAGATTCTTGAGTTTGAGTATAGTTTAAAGAAGTTGGACTTCAAAGAATACACTCATAGCGTTATTGTGACTTGAGTTACCTGGAATTTCTGTATTTGAGAGCCAATAGGCATTCAGTCAACGAGAATGTGGGATTCTTTTTTGTTTTTTAGGTGAGGGAGCGGGGGGGAAGGAGGAGATGTTTCATGATCTCACATTCCTTCATTCATGACCTGCACAGCAATGCAGGATTCAAGCCTAGAGGACATTGAAGACCACACATGGTGTCATGATTGAATCATGGATGAACCACAAATTCAATCATGGAAGTATCACAGCTGAACTTTGGATATTGGCGTGGCCTACTGCCACTTCCGTACAGTTGGCATTCTTGTAAACAAGCGGAGTATGACTCCACAGACATCTTGATGTTCTCTCCTACTAGAGTGAGGATGGCACATAAAAATATTTATTGGGCGAACACCTGGAGAACTTTCTACCACCCCTAGTACCATGGTGAGCACTAACTAAATGTATGAGGATCGTGACACAGGATTTAGTGAAGTCTTGTTGCCTCATGAGCTTGATTTGTTGTGATATCCAGGAAGATTAGGGAAATGGTGATCCAAATCAATAGAATTATCAGCCCATGCAGTTGGTTAGGTCCCAACCTTGTGAAGCGCCTTTTATTGGGCAAAATCGTGTGGCTTAAAAAGCACAAATGGACAAAACATCACAGAAATTGGGCCTGGCGGAGACTGTTACACCTGAGGGAGGGGCGTGCAAAATATAGTGAACTGACAATGGAAAACTTCAAACCTGCACTGCAAAAACATTTACAAGGCCAACCAACTCTTAGCCCTGCAGACTGCAATGGACCAGCTGCATCAAAAATAGGTTCACTTCAACTAATATAAATTTTTGGTATAAAAAAAATGCCATGCTAATCTCTGCAAGGTCAACTGTAGAGAATGGATGATAGATTGACAAGGCATTGATAAATATTAATATGCTTTTCCACCTTGCTTTTAGATTATAAGAGGATCTACTGTATATTTAACAAGTAGAATGCACTCCTAATCATTGTGGAGAAAATACTGTGGTTGAAGCATGAACGAATAAGACGCATAAAACATCATACAAAGTATATTCCAACTGACACAAAAAATGTACTTAAAAATCTTTAAAGAACACTCCCATTTACGTACTTCATCTGCAGATCTAGCCAAAGAGGAAAGTCCAATATTATTTCTGGAAATTGAAATAATATCTTGGCCCCACATAGAGAACCCAGATACACTATCTATATGGCCTCTGAAAACAGCAGGTTGTGATGGTGAATTCCTGCCAAAAAAAAAAAAAACATATAAGGAAATTAGATGAGAGAGAGAAGATGAAAAGAAATTGACAGTGCAAAATCTATTTCAAAAGAGATGCCAAGTGTGTCACTTTTATTTTAAACCATTTGAGACTAACATAATTTAATCAGATACTAAGAAAAAAATTTCTTATAATGAAATTTATCAGCTTAATAATATCCTAAAATAAGATCAGAAATGTCCATACGACAATTTTAAAAAATTATATAAATAACACAAACATTTAAGAAATTTGATTTAGGAGTGCAGGCTACAACACAAAGAGGCTTCCATAAACCTAATGTGGAAATACTCATGATAAGAAATAACAGAAAATATCAATTATTTTTCCTTCTTTGCCTGTCCAATTTTTCAGCCTCTCCTAAAATTTTACTAGGCACTAGAAATCAATCCGCATATAGAGAAACAAAACAGTCACACTCCCAGAAGATGGACTGATGAGAAGAAGAATGAGCATGCACGCATCCTCGCAAGCATGTGCACAAACACACACGTCCAGTGAGAGAGACAGCAAGAGAGTATTTGCCTTTGACAGTGAAGGATATGCCATTGACGATTACCATTACAAATTAAAGTGAATGTCCAGAGTTGCATCATTGTATAACAACAAAATTAGGCCCCAAAGCTCATCCAGTGACTAGAATTCATGTTCTGCCCTTAATCTTTAAAACAGATTGTATGTTATGAACCATTCAAATTTTTTGTCTTAACCAATTTTTCTCTCTACATCTTGGAACAACTTTACTCGGCAAGACTCAGTACAGTTAAAGATCCAACTATAAAGCATGTGAAAATGGAACAACTTCGTGTCACCTTCTCAAGTCCCAAATACGTAAAGTCCTGTCAAGAGAGCTGGACACAAGCAAATGTTCCTCAGGTGCTGCCAACTGCAGGCAACAAAAAACAAATTAAACTCCACTTCAAACTAAAATGAACTACTAGGAAGTTTAAAATACCTTTGTCACGTATCCATCATGAGCACGCCAAGAGGCAATGACATTGCCACTCCTTGCATCAAGCAACCTGCAATTACCAGAACTTAGTCCAGCAGCAATCCAAGATGGGAAAGCCACTGCTCCATCAGTCTTCATTTTGTCAGATCCACATGAACATATGGAAGAGATGAGAGAAGGAAAGTGGAACCCAAAAGATTCACTCCTCCAAAGATGAAGCTTTTGACTGTTGGCAATGTCAATAAATCTGCATGGTATAAGACCCTTGAAAGCTGAGAACAAATATTTTCTATACACTTCAGATGTGTATGAGAATCTTCAATCTAAAAATAAATATTTACCTCAGAGACCCATTTCCAGTGCCAACTACTAGTTTCTCAGCAAATTCTAGCAGATGCATACAAGTGTATAAGGTCCCATCAAATGCACTAGTCAATATTCCACTTGATAATGGATTGGAACTCAGCATATTGGACTGCTCAGAATTACTCTTTGATGCAGAAGATAGAGGGCTTGCAAGATTTGCAGAATCTGAGGATGGTTCAGCAAACACTGATATCAGCTTCCCTGTTTGACTGTTCCAAACATGCACTGTTCCATCAGAGGAAGCTACTCTTCCACTGGATGACAGGACACAAATGTCATTCACCACCTGAAAATTATACAAGCAATATGAACATAACTGTTACATAATAGATCTTTAATCTGACAATAAAGTGAGTATTTATTCTTTATATTTCTTTTTTTAAATTATTTTTCAGGGGCCAAAAATAAAATGAACTACACCTCCTTTTGAAACAAGCCAACCATGGTCACAAGAACTTTATTACAAAGTGAACAGATCAGTCAAGACAATCAATAATGAACAAACATTAAGTGCACAAGGCTCCCACACCATATCAGGGTTTGGACAGGACAAGGCATATGCAGCCTTACCATCACATTTGGAGAGGCTGTTTTGGTGAGTTGAACCTATGACCCTCAGGTTTGAGTATAACATCATGACTGTTGGGTCAAGGCTTGCCTTCACAAGACAATCAACATAAAGGGTAAAAAGCAAAACATCTAAACCTAATCTATTATTACTCAATTAGAATCAAAAAGGATGTTTTACTATGTATCACCATTATTATTTTGAAAATTTGATATTTTTAACAAATAATTGTGGGGAAAAAAGGAAACAACAGGACCAAGGTAGAAAACTATTACAAACTAACAATTGAAAAAAAAAAGAGAGAGGATTCCTGGTCATTATACAACCTAACTTTTTCTATCCCTTTAACAAATGGGATGACAATTACCTGGACAAACTATCGCTTAACAAATGGGATGACCATCACACAGAAAAACAATCGGACTACAAGATAAGGACATCAGCATCTAGAACCAAAACACCATAGTTTTATAGCTGCTATCTGCCATACTGCACACACAAAGATCAGTTCTGGTTGAGAATCGGACTACATTAACAAATGAGCACAATTTTATTTCCTCAGTTTTAGTAAAGCAAATTGGGATATATTACCAAAATGCAGGAGAAAAAAAACCAATTGGGTACTTCCTATGTACTGCCTTCCACTGAACAAACTTCAACAAATCAGAAAATAGTACTCACAAATTATCACAGAAGTTCAAATTTTGGCAGGAAAGACAGGAAACAAACCTCTTCATGGCCATAATAGCCAGATACATGATTAATTCTTGTCAAATCCCACTTCTGAACAGTTCCTTTAAATCCTGGACCAACTCCTGCAGTGAACACTGTGCACTCATCTCGGCAAACAGCTAGGGATCTTACAGCTCCATGATGTGCACGGACAGAATAAATAACAGATGCTCTGATCTTCCAGGGAAGTTCATCTTTTAGACCACCCAAACGTCCAAGAAAACCAGGCCCTTCCCAGCTAGCAGCTGGACTGGGGAACCAAAACCAGGGTTCATGTTTCCCAAAACTTGAGGTTGCAACATGCCTTTCAACTGGATTCTGGTAGTCAGAAAATTTCTTCTGAGACATCAACTTTTTGGCACTTCTATTTCCTTGTGATTGGGGTATTGACCAACCAACCCCATTGAGCAACAATTTAGCAGGACTATAATCAGATGTTGAGCCCTTGTTGAAAACAGGCCTCTTTCCATTTATACTTTCTGTACCACTTCGAGACGTTTCTCCTGTATGTTCCCACTGCACCACAAAAATTTCAAAATATGAATGTCAAATTTATTTCTGGATACGTGAGGTGTTGATATTCATGTCAACAAATACATACTACTCTTGGAAAGCACTGACAAAGCATACTTTCCAGTTATGACACCGTAAAAGGAACTGTTCAAGAAGCAACCATGTGGCACAACATTGACGAAGTCGCTCTATCCCAAGGATTGATGCAAGAGAACGATACAGAAGCAACCTGCAAATTTCCAGCCAGACTCAACACATACCATACCTAGAAAAATCTAAACACACCAAGAATTAATCATGCAAATAAGAAATTTAAGTAAATGATATAAAATGTTACTAGCACTCACACAAG
Source organism: Malania oleifera (assembly GCF_029873635.1). Lineage (NCBI taxonomy): Eukaryota > Viridiplantae > Streptophyta > Magnoliopsida > Santalales > Ximeniaceae > Malania > Malania oleifera. The sequence goes on from NC_080419.1 coordinate 1,264,319, forward strand.
GTCCATGCGGCTCTCAATTTGAAATTCCTCATCTACTTTAGGCTTAGAAACCCTGGAGCTTCTGCCAACGGAACCAGACTCATTTGCCCTGCCTTGGGAGAAAGCAAGCTCATCAAAGAACCCTTTCAGCTGAGGCAAGACATGCAATGCTGTTAATTCAGGCCCAATACGCTGACAAACTGCAATGAGAGTTGTAGCAGCAACCTGGCCAAGGAGGGCATTGAACTTTAAATATTAATTAGCTGGTATGTGAAATGCAAGAAAGTGGAAAAACAGTGATTAAAACAGTGATTATGGAACAAGAAGGGATATTGCAAATACAAATAGGTTTGCCAAAATTTCATGTGTGTCTTTCATTGTTTGTTATGCATAAACTAGTTGACAAATATCTGCATTTTAGGAAGGCTGCAGCTTCACATTTGAAAGCATTGTGACAGCTGGTTCAAGTGAATCACCATGAGAAAAGCAGACAGCTTCTTGGAATTTCAAATTGAGGTAGGGTTGCTTTTATGGCATATCACTTCCCCAAACTAGATCATTGAAACACAAAATTAAAACTAAATACATTGATATTCCTGTCTTTTTTCTTGAAAAAAGTCATTCATTTTAAACAAACTTTTATAGCTTGAAAAAAATAACTATTAATATCCAAGACATGTCAGACATGGAACAAAAATAAATATAACAAAAGCTACTAAAAAATCAAATCATTGACAAGCACACCACGAGAGAAAAAAAAAAGGGCACCTGAAGCACTGGCAATTCCAAATCGGAACGCATGAGAACTGTAACATGCAGGCAATTTTGGTCCTGCGTAATTATTAAAAATGTTATTAAAACATAAAGCATAGCTCAGTAGTTCAAACTAGGAGTGACAACATTAAGTTAGAACAAGGATCAAATCCAGTACTTGAAGCATCTCCTTCACAACTACCTCCCTCGGCAAGAATGCAACCAGACCATCTAACACCATTAAATAATCAATACAAGCTAGAGCACTCCAGTTCTGCATAGGCTCAGGCTTTTTCGTATATGAAACATCAATACAGGAGTCAAGAACATTTTTCAGAAGTGGTAGAATCTGTCTAACAACAAAGTTCTCCCCAAAAAGACCACCTAAAATGTTGAAGCAGAAAAGTAGCTTATAAGCTGAAGATGTCATTTTGATTTCCAGAAAAGACAATCAGTCCTACAACCCAGAAAACCAAAAATACCAATTCTAACCAGCACATCAATTCCATCAGCACAAAGTCCTCTCCCGAAACATTGAATTAGAGGCAAGATTGTCTGTTCAAGAGTCAAAACTCAACAATTTAAGTATGACAAACTGATAAGAAGCACGCACACAAAAACCCAAATGCCTTCTATTAGATCATGGCAGAAATAACTGTATACTTCATCTAACCTGATGAACTGTAACAGGGACACCAAGCTCTTCACTAGAACCAATAAGCAGCACTGCGGCAGCAGCAGCAGAACTCTTATGAGGAGCAACATACAAGTTCGAGATGACCAGAGGATGTATTGTTTCCAGATAAGCTTGTTTACCAATCTGTTTCCATAACTCCCGCACAAACGAGTCTTGGAGAAGAGAGACCTTCAAATGTGAATAACCTGTAGCCTGAAACAAATATCCAAATAATAGGAATTTAAAGAAGAAAATGTGTAAATAAGTAAAAAGAATTATGAACAGAGTCCATAACTAGCCTGTAAAATCTTCTGGATGGCAGGGATGATCAATGTTTTTATTGATGTTGGTTTCAAACATTTTAAAAATTCTTTCAGCAATATGAAAGCCAACTCGGCTTCAGCATCTGATAAAAGAGTCACCACAAGCGGCAAGCAATAAGAAGCACACATTTCAGCTGCAAATGCTCCCATTGCTTTCAAAGCCCCTTGTTTTGCAAAATTTGCAGCATAACGAAGACGTGACCTATCCTTAGCTAAAACATGAAGTGGGGCAAGAAACAAGTATGCCGACCTGACAGAGGCCGGAAAATATGGGGATTCCAAAAGACTTTTGGCAGAAGGCCTCCTGATTTATGAAAATTAATAAAATGAAAAATAAAAATTAGATAGAAGATTAGAAGGACGCATTGCCTTAGAAACTTGTATAAAAGTAAATAGGATATATGATCATTTCAAAGCAACCCAATATCAATACATGTAATATGAGCAAAGATCTTTAACTAGCCATGAAGTAATCAAAAGAAAGGGGGACCTAAAACTGATACCTCCTCCAATCCTTTTTAACACAAGCTTCAACCATGACTTTAGTGTGAGGGGGAAGTTGCTGCATCAATCCAGGTAAGACACCATTCTCTAGGTACATGTCCAATGAGGTTGAATCAAAAAGGGGCCTCCTCAAATGAAGTTCTGCTAAAACACAACCAACAGAAAACATGTCCTTGGCAACGTCTTCAGAAAGAGACCTCGAACAAGCTAATTTCTGATTCCAAACCAACAAATCTTGATATCCCATGGATGTTTCATTATCCACCTCAATATGCTCTAGAAAATTATTTAAATCAATATCAGATGGCACCCCATAACTACTGCCACTGTCGGATGTTCTAGATATACTTTTCCTAAAACACCGACTTGGCGGCTCTTCAAAACCAGACGCGTCCTTGCCATTTTTCAGATGATCACAGTACAGGGCATTCAAATGTGAAGCATGTTCACAAAATGCAGACGTATCTTCGAATTTTTGCAAAAAAGCAGCTCCACAAAGGAGGGATCTTTCACAAATTACTTCATTCACTGGGCTTTGATGCATGGATAATTCATCGGTGCTATCATGCATTTTTATGGTAGCACCTAAGCGAGCAGGGTGTGGTTGAGTGAAGAGCTGACGACGGCCCACAGACCTTGGCACGGTTGGCTCTGAAGAAGGCAACATGACATTCTTGGCATCAACAGCTGCCCGACCTGACATTTTGTACCCAAAAGTGATATCAATCCAATGATGGATTTGGGATGAGACTCGATTGCTTTCTAAGGCGTCTCGATGCAGTTTGATGAACTCCTCAGGACTACTTGTCCATGAAGGTACTGCCAAATCTGTCATACCAGCATTTAGTGAGTAAAAGATTTGAGGGTCACAGTAGAACTCCGGGATGCACTCATCAGGAGTCCATTGGTAAAGTCTTTGCATGTTTGAAGGGTACTCATTAGGCTCATAGACTGAACGAACAGCCATGCGCAGAACACTCAAAGGTAACCTCCTAGCTTTGTAACTGCAGACAGCCAGTTCAGAAAGGCACTCATCCGATACATGATGTGGGATTTCAGATGTTGAGTATGTGAAGTCCAACTGTTCATCACCTTTTGCCAACCGCCATTTGCTCTTGCTTAAATCCCGCCATCCTGCTTCAGAACTCTCATCAGGTTTTGAGCTAAAATCTATTACCCATGGCATAACCATATGAAATGTATGGTCTCCCCACCTTCTCCCAGCTAATTTGTTTAAGATAAGCAGATACTCAAAATTACTCAGCTCTCCCCTCCACCACTGATTAAAAGCAGAATGCCAATCTATGGATGAGGAGAGCTTCAAATCAGCATATAGACCATGAGTAGGACAACCATCAGTGCAGCAACCTATTTTCAGGTCTTTAATTCTTGACTGAGGCTTATCAAAAGTGCGCAGCCACAGCCAACATGAATTGCTCAACATCACATTTGATGGGCACACATAGCCATGGGCAACTCCTAGACCATGTATATAAGATAGGGCAGAAAGTAGCTGATATATTAGAAATTTTATATGCCACTCAGACTTCAAAGCGCCAGGGCTATAAAATAGAACACTTTCCAAGGTAAATGGGCTTCTTGGAAACACTACATTTATGCAACCAGATGATTTCAGCATCCCAAGAACAGGAACTATATTCGGATGCCTCAGGCAACCGGGTAAGTTATTCTCACTAAATGCTGGTATCCCAATTAAATTAAGAAAATTTACACCATCCCGTCCTGCAGCTTTTCCTTCAATCAGGAGACTAAGCGAGCACAATATGTGATCTTCCAGAGATCCAGACAAGAAATTGGCAGCAAGCTCTTCAAAGTTAGAGTAGGAACAAGTGCCAACATAAGCAACGGGGGCCAAAGCAGTGGTAGTCCTTAAGCAAGAGAAAAAACCAGAATAGTTACAGCCACAGGTAGAATCTTCATATCCTAATCCGTCAATGGACACTTTCTTACTACCATTTGACGAACACTCAGATTCATCCCGTGAAGAATGTGATCTGGTTTCATCACTCAAATTTCCAGCGCAGACTTCTCCTTGAAACTCATCACTAAAATATTAAAACAAAGTTCATTCAATTAGTGTAAGAACAACTTTTACGTCATATAAACACGTTTATGTACGCCAAATCCTTTTGCAAGTGGTAATCGAGGTTTCTGTAGTATCAAAAGGATGCTAACTGCAAGTGATTATTATTTTATCACTTAAGAGTTAACCTCACATCCAGTTGTGCATCCATTTTATGTTTCCTTACAAACATCAAAAACTCTTTTCCGGTTCCAAAAAGAAAGATAGTTATGATTATACAGCAGAACTGCACAAAATTCAAACATCCAAAAAAAAAAATTACGAGAAAACGCTAGAAAAGACCGCATAGTCTCACATGTATTTGGTTAAGCAATCTTTCTCACGACTCCCTCGATATATCAACACGAACTCAGCCGAAACCTCCCCGCTGGTATTAGGCATCTGCAATCAAGGCATCAACAATGCTAACAATAATTGCTTGCCGAGAGAGAGAGAGAGAGAGAGAGAGAAAGCGGCAGAGAGAGAGATAGACCTGTACGACGGCGCTAGTGCCAAAAGGAAGGGCGGAATCGGTGATGCCATAAGAGAAGATGAGCTTGTCGGAGTAGTTGGCGGCGATTTGGCGCTGAAGGCAGTCGAAGCACCGTCGATCTTCTTCTTCTTCTTCCATTATCTGAGAACTTCAACCGTAAGTTCAATTTTTCTCCATTATTGACTTGGACTGCCCACAGCACAGAAAATCATTTTACGAAGTTCAAACTCGGTTGTTCAGCAAAATTTTCAAAGTGTTGTTTTTCAATGATTGGGGAATTTTTTTTTATCATTTTAAATTATTCTAAGGAATATACAGTAATTACACCGATTTATGGTGAACAATCATAATCTATCTTTGTTACCATTCACAAATATATAATCGGAATAATAAAAATAAATTGATAGATTATAATTGCTCTAGTATGTATATATATATATATATATATACCATCACATTACAAGAATGATAATAAACAATGTGAAATATTCTAAAATTATTAATAATTAAATATGTATTTTTAATTTTTATTTTTAATTCTTATGATACTTAAATGTTACCTATTACAATTAAATTTGGCTCAATCTTTTACTAAAATAGTATAAAGGATTGAGCCGAATACAATACAAAATCAAAGACTAAACAACTAAAATGTTTCTATTATTACGTTAGATCCACGATGAATTTTATGGATCTTTTATTGAAAGTTTTACTAAGATAATTGCATTAAACTTTTTTACACCCCTCGATTTGGTATCACTATCCCGGTCCATACCGAAATAGTGTTTCTAGATGTTTAATCAATTATTGTGCCTCAATGCATTTCGAGGAGAACTAGTTAGCTCTTGGTTCGACTGACATTTTACCCATAATCACAACTCATCCATTGATTCTGTAACATCAGTTGATTTTAAGGTTATGAAATTTGGATCTTTGGTTCGAATTATCACATCCGAAGTTTTAACTTAGAATATAAATTGTGGATTTTTATGAATTTGAAAATACACTCATACATAAATTCAAGTCAAAGACTCTATTTTTTGAATAAAAAGTTAAATTTAAGGTGCTCGATATAATGTACCAAAAGACAACAACAATGTCTTTTGACTCCCCCCCTTCTCAGCAAATAGTTGTGGGCACACTATTGACTATAAGATTTTTTAGAGAAATAATAGAAGAGTTGTCAAGTTTTTAAAAAATATAAATTTGTTAATTATCAATTGATAATTTTATTTTAATTTTAAATTAATATAATATTTAGGTTCCCTTTATAAGTTGGAAAATATTAGAAAATATATATATATATACGAGAGAAATGACACTTTCATGTTTGGTCATATCAAAAGTGAAATATATATACATAATAGACAATACAAATTTAATTTTAAACATTATTAACACCTATTTTTTTTAAAAAAAATAATTGTGTTAAAATAAATTATTATTTTCAATAGTATTTGATATAGAGAAAAAAATATAATAAAAATAATTTTTTTCTTATTTTCTTTTCATCTTTTCAAACAAAATTGAGCCCTTATGGCCTAGGAAGAGTGAGAAGAGAAAGAACATAAGTGGAAATTTGTCCCACTCCTTCCTTAATTAATGGCAGAGACTAAAATATAATAAAAAATATCTTGAGAGGGGTATTTACTTTTACGAGCTGGTTTTATTCAAGTAGAAAATACTTACCTTCCTTAAAATTTGACAAAACGACAAGGAGTGTCATAAAAAAACATAGACCTCCCTTTATATCTGGCAAAAAGAAAAACTTTTGAACGAGTGTCATAAAAATCAAACATCAGAGGAAATCAATGGGAAGATTCAAATCTTAGGAGAGACGTGCAAATTTTTAAAATGGCAAGAGAGAAGCTCTTGTCTTTTTACCAAATCTTACGGGAGGTTAGTGTCTTTTGCCTTTTTGAGAATTTGCAAGAGCCAAACAGCCAAATAGCCAAAGGAAAGAACAAGAGAGAAAAACCAAAAATAGCGAAGAGCAGAAGCTAATGTAACAAATGGAAAAGGAGAATACAATGCAAAAGGCAGTTAAGAGCTAAAAGAAGATCATTTGTACGAGTGCACCAAATTCCTTTGTGCACCTAAAAGCCACCAGAGCAGATGTTTCAGCGCTTTTTCTTTAATATTAGAACAAGAGGCACCCAGAACAAAACTCCACAAAACTTGAAAGAGGCCAAACCAGTTGCCAAAAGACCACATAAACCAACAGTCGGTTCATTTATTACACCATGTTGTTTTTCATTTGAAGCAAAGCAATACAACAATCCAGTCATCTTTGGAGGGAGCTTCAAGATAGAAAACTATAGCAGAAAGCACATCAAACTCTGGAATCATACAAAAAATTGCAACTACAAAGAGCGGTTTATGCCTCGGACATAATACAGTCAATTGCTTGTTTGCAAATTCCAGTCATTGTTGCTTCTGGCCCGTAAACCTACAGAGAAGAGAAGAGATTGTCACATGTACTATAGTTGTGTAGGTATGAAAGTCCAACGAAGAACTAAGAAATCACATTCCGGGAAATAATATCAAGCTGGTAGTTTATAATTGGAATTAGGCTCTGGGAATTGGTAGTTTGGAATAGGAATCTACAGCAAAGGTAAAGGGATTTGTGGTTTGAAAATTTTAACAAGCTATTCATAGCAGGGCCAGTGTTTCAAAACTCTACGCTAAAATAAAGTTGCAGCATAGGTTTGAAGATCATCTTTTACTAAACCTGACTTGACTCCGAAGATTTAGGACAGTAAAGCTGACTACGAATTTCAACCCATACCTCAAGAGGAATGCCAAGTTCCTCTCCCAGAGCATGTATCCTGGCCAAACCAGTCTGATAATTTGGACCACCCCTTCTCACATAAATATGCATTCTTGCAGCTTTTAGCTTCGATTCCTTTCAAGTCATGGAAGATAATTTCAGTTCAAGCATATAGATATAAATCATATCGGCGAGGAGCATATATTTAGATGTACCTTCTCCCTTAAGGCCCTGATAATTCCATTAAATGTAGCAGCAACATCAGTGAAGTTAGCTATGCCCCCTCCAATGAGAAGGACCCTTTTACGGCCATCAGGGTTTGCAGTAGCACACTGTAATATCAAGAAAATATAATGTGCAGAAAGTAAATGCCAAGGTTGACAATATGCATAAATTAACACAAGAAATGAACTAAAACCCAACCAAGTAATGAAAACATCTTACGTCAATAACCACCCTAGCATATTGCAACACCTCCTCCTCATTTGGAGCTCCGCTATACTCTGCATAGTTCCCGAGTTCTGATGCATAACCAAGATCCCCAACCTATGCAAGAACAAAGATATGAAAATAGTGCCACTAACTTTCAAAAGTTCCAATAATTGGAAGTAACAGAGGGGAAATACGTGCTTCATGTGCACGACTTCAGCCAAAATTGAGAAAATGCAAGAAGCCACAGAGACATTATACAATCGATCAAAAGCAAACAACTATGAGCATAGAAATGTTAGAATATTTAAATTGCAAGATAGGAATCAGAGAGGGATCAAATGAAAGGAAAGGCATTGGAAAACTCACAGTATCAGCATAAATAACACTTGCACCGCCTCCAGCTACCATCGTCCAGATGCGTCCTTTGGGGTTCAGGACGGTGAATTTCAAGGATGCACTTGTCTGCAAAATTGGGATAAATATCGATATGGTTAGCTTGATGTTTATACATAAAGAATCAAGTTTCTAAATTAAGCCTCAACTAAATTTAGAAGGCCACATAGCAATGAAGTTTCTCAACAAGTCATCTTGACTCCTGAGTAAGTCCCATACACGGTACAACCACATGCCAAGGTTACATGTTAGTGCTACATATCTTGAACAGCTACCTTTTCATCCAAAGAATGGACAAAGCTTTCTGTGGAGCTTAGAACTCGACCAAAAGGCAATGGAAACTCTATATTGCCCCACCTGCATCGTGTAACACATTGGTAAGACAAGCACTCAAATCATTACTCGAAAACAATCAGCGGTCATGAGGACTCAAAAAATCCTCACGAAAATAGTATACTTCTTAAAGTTCTTGAAAGCAGCTGTGTCATCCAACTCCCCCCTCATATCTAATGGATATGGCTCCCCATTAACCAGTGTAAATGGATTCAACTCCAGAAAACTGAAATCCAGATCTGTCAAGTCATAAAAGCTATCTCAGTTAGAAAATCCACCAAATGAATGGGAAGTGGTGGATCCACAAAAACACATCCTGAAAACAGTAAAAGTTCATATCATATCAATAGATGGGATCAAGCCTAACATATGCATTGCGACGTGGTACGAGCTATCATTTTTCCATTTATAAATACAACATACCCTGGAAAACAGCAAAGACGCCCTTTATAAAGTCCCCAATCTTATCGCGAACCTGTAAAGCAGATATACAATGAGCATGTGCTACCCAAGCAACAGAAATTACAACTGAAGATAATGTAAAGCAATCACTAAACTGTAATGACATACTATCCCACTTCATAGCCAAAAGGTTCATGGTGTTGACACAAAACCCACTCAATAAACTTTTCAAGGAAAGTGAACCATATCAAGATCCTGAATGACGTTATAAAGTGGGCATATTAAAATGGGGCAGACAAACATTTTCCATCATAAAATGCTACAATACTAATATGAACATTTATAGAAACATTTGAAGACAAAGTATTTTTCTCAAGTAACAAAAAGTTGTGTCCTCATTGCCATAAACAACACATACATCACCAATAACTTGATCTTGCATCCTGGGCAAGAACTTAATTCCCAACATTCCAGCATTTTAACTTCCTGATTCTGATAGCTCAGTTCATTTTAACGCATAAATGGACCAAGATCATTACTTGGTGCCCCTCCAAGGGCATTATATCTGCCTCAAAGGCCGATGTGCATAATTACTCTCGTAATATAGATTTCTATAGACATCACAACAAGTACATTACAAAAGAAATTGGACGTACCTCTAAAGGAAGTGTGGCGATCAATGGAGCACACACCTCAGCTGCCATTGGCTTCTCAGTTGGAAGAAATATGGTTTTAACCTGTCCAACCAGGGCAGAAATGATGGGCCATTTTTGGAGGAACCAATCCTCAAGTACCATTTTAAATAAAACCCACCTTGTCCCAATTATCTTCAATTTCAATACCTCCACATTCTGAAAAGCATATGGTGCAACCAAGCCTTTCAGATACAATGGAAAGATAATATTCTTGGTCATGGGGGACGAATGGTTCAACTATAAATGTGGTGATAGGTGCTCTGCAACCACCCACCTCAACCTGACACATATTGAAGACATTTTAAGTGAATATCAATATATCATTTATATAAAATGTTTACTCTGATTCTCACCTCTACACCAAAACGTCCTTTCACAAATTCAGCAACTTGAGCCAAATCTAAATTCAGAGTTACAAGGCCACTTTTCCCACGCTTCCCAAACAACATATCTGGCTTTACCACCAATCTCGTGGATGATAGCCATGTTTCCTTGTTTGTTAGTTCAGTGAAATCTGTTGATTCTGTCACCTAATGAATGGTAAAAAAAAAAAAGGAATTAGAAAGGTTTTATAGCAAAATCCAAACCTTCTCAATTCTTTCACATCCATCCAAATGAAGATAATTTAAAAGCAAGAACACTGTTAAAGGGCCAACTCTTCCCTTTTGTTCATGTAAATGAAGCTAGTGTCAGAATATTATTTTGTTTGACTCAGAAGCAGTCTGACGGGTCTAATTTTCATCGGTTATTTGCCATCAAAATGATTTAAATCAGGAAACCCAAGAAACAGGTTGACAGTGGTAGTGAAAACAATCAAAAGATTAAAGATTGGTATGTAATAAATATTTTGAAATATTCAGAAATTTTGGACACATAAAGAGATCACCTCACAATATTCACTGCACGAATAATTTGGGAATCATTGGAGTTGATGTAATGAATAATTACAGCTGATGATCAAATAAATGGAACAATAACAACAGATATGGTAATATATTTCTTTTGGAGTCATGTTCATTCATCTTGCTCCATGACCATATTGACCCAACAAGCACAGTACAGGCCAGTACTTAACCAATCTAAAAATGATTCATAAATTTGGTAAAAAATATACTAAAAAACAAGCATTTGCTCAACTCAATGAATAAAACCAGTATGTGCAGTTTATCTAATAGAAAGATGAGATCTCAACGCTGTACAAGTACCCAGTCCAATTACTAGCCGTTTGGTTCAAAATATATATTGAGGATTCCCAAAAAATGTTATATGGGGATATAAGACACCCACATTTAGTTCATCCTGAGAATCCTCCGTGGTGGACATCTAGGACGATGTGGAAATCCATTATGCCCCCAAAATATGAGACTGCATAAGATGTGTATTTATTCAATAGTCCTAGATTCACGTGATTCCTCTATGTTCACAAAATAGAATAAGGTGAGAATGGAATGGAATAATAAGATAAACGAGGAAAATAACGAAATTAAGGGATAAATTCACTTCAGTCCCATTATTCCATTCCTACTAGTTCATACTATTGTAAAACGTGTATATTATACATGTGGATGACTATCTTGAGTATAGGTTATAACTTTTGGTATGCTCACATAATGGTTCATTATGGAATTGACCTTTGGGATGCTAATATAATCTTTGCTTATATAAGGACATGTTTTACAACCAAAATAGAAGAAAAAAAAACAGATGATTAGCAACATCTAGTTCTTGAAGAATTAGACTGCTGAATTTCTATAGCTCCAAATTTCTTTACTTAATTTTTCTGTAATTCTCTCTTTATTTCATTTACAACATGTTATCAGCACGATCAAGTCTCTAATGGTATAACAGAATCCTTTTAGTTCCGTTGGTATTATTCCAAGGTAAGAATCTTGTTTTTTTTTTAACATTTGTTATCTATATAACTTTAGTTTTTTTTTATCAAACTATATTTATGTGTTAACTATATCTCTTATCTTGAATACGTGTCGTTAAATATTTTTATGTTGAAGTATATGTGAGAATAACATTTTCATTTTAATATTTACCTAACTTTGAATTTTTATTTATTTTTCAAAGTGACTTTATAATGTCAAACCTCACAAAGCTTGAATTCGTTGCCCTTGATATTTCTAAAAAAAATTATCTACCACAGTACTTGATGCTGAGATTCACCTTAATGTTATGAATCTTGGTAGTACAATTGAAGAAGGAAATCAAGCATTCCTGTAGGATCGCGCAAAGGCAATGATTTTCCTTCGACACCATTTACACGAAAAATTGAAAATTGAGTGTTTTACTATTAAGGACTCATTAGTTTTTTGGGACAACTTGAAGGAGAGATCTAAACACCAAAAAACGGTAATTCTTCCAAAAACTCAATATGATTGGATATACTTGTGACTGCAAGATTTTAAAACTGTAAGTGAATATAATTTAGCCTTGTTTAAAATTAGTTCTCAATTGAAGTTATATGGAGAAAAAATTACTGATGATGATATGTTAGAAAAAACATGTTCGACTTTTCATGCCTCGAATGTGCTCCTGCAGCAGCAATATCAAGAGCATAGATTTACAAAATATTCTGAACTAATTTCTTGTTTACTGGTGGCTAAACAAAATAATGAGCTTTTATTGAAAAATCATCAATCTCGTCCAACTGGCTCAACACCATTCCTTGAAGTGAATGTGGTTTTTTCTCAAAGTCGTGGACGAGGTTGTGGTAGGAAAAATTGTTGGACCCGTGATTATCATCTTTCAAAGTTTGAAAGCAAAGGTGCTAAAAAGACTCAAAGGAAATGGGCAAAGAATAAAGAAAGTTCTGAACAAAATAACAAAGTGCAAAATAATGACAATATTTGCTATAGGTGTGGAACAAAAGATCATTGGTCTCGAATATGTCGCACTCCTAAACACCTAGTTTATCTTTACAAGGCATTGTTAACGGAAAAAGGGAAAAATGCTGAAATGAATTTGTTTGAACCCATTGATGCTAAGTTTGAGTCTCCTTTGGATGTTGATTTTGATGTTTCTGATTTTTTTGAGGATCATAGTGGCAAAATTGATCATTTGATTGGCGATGAAATGTCTACTATTAAATTATCTTCATGTTTATGATATTTTGAAAAAATTAATTTATGTAATTTTTTAAAAATTTTACATATAATATGCTTGGTAATACTTTGTTATCTTTCTTAATTCTTAAATTTTATTTTTCATTTATAGATCATTCAAAATAAACTTGATAAAATGGAGGACGAAATGTGTTTGGTGGACAGTGGCACGACTCACACAATTCTTCGTACTAAAAAATATTTCTTGCAATTAACATTAGCTGAAATTAACGTTAATACAATATCTGGCTCTACAAATGAAATAGAAGGCTCTGGAAGAGTTCATATTATGTTTTCAAATGGGATAAAATTATATATTGATGATGCTTTGTATTGTAGTAGATCCCGAAAAAATCTACTAAGTTTTAAACATATATGTCGCAATGGATATCATGTTGAAACCAAAAATGAAGAAGATATGGAATACTTTTTAATTACATCTACAGTTTCAAATCAAAAGATCATATTGGAAAATTTTCAAGTTTTTCATCTGGCCTATATTTCACAAAAATAAGGATGGTTGAATCAACTTTTATGCACCGGAAGTGCTCCGAGCCTAAAAGTTTTATACTTTGGCATGATCGTCTTGGACATACTAGTTAAACTATGATGCGACGAATCATTGAAAATACACATGGGCATCCATTAAAGGATTAGAAAATTCTTTTACCTGGTGATTATTTTTGTATTTCTTGTGCTCAAGGAAAACTACTTGTTAGACCTTCTCCATCTAAATTACTTAGTCTCCATCTTTTCTGCAAAGAATACAAGGAGATATTTGTGGCCCAATCCACCCATCTTGCAGGCCATTCCGATATTTCATGGTTTTAATTGATGCTTCCACTCGATGATCACATTTGTCTACTTTCAACTCGTAATGTTGCTTTTACTAAATTTTTTGTTCAAATAATAAAGTTAAGATCAAGTTTTCCTAATCATCCCATTCAAACTGTCCATTTAGATAATATAGGTAAATTTTCTTCAAAAGCATTTTATGACTATTGCATGTCAATAGGAATAAGTATTGAACATTCTATTTGTAGAGACTCGAAGAATTATAGTAATTAAATAATAAAACAAAAGAGAGAAAAACAAAAATTTCAAAAGGGGAATCATAGGGTCTCGTCGACGAACCCAGGGCGCTTGTCGACGAACGCAGGGAGCTTGTCGACGAGCATCCTTTTTGAGCTCGTTGACGAGAATTTACCAAGATGGCTGATTTCGGGGCCTGAAACTTGTCAATAAGGGCTAGGTGTTCGTCGACAAACTCCCTCGTCGACGAGGTGATGTGGCTTGTTGACGAGGCCACGTGGCCAATCACCTATAAATATGCAAAATGACAATTTTTGACGAAAATTTTAGTCTCCCTTTCTTTTCTCTCTCTAGATTTCAGATTCTCTGCCTTCTCTCTACGATTCCGGCTCCGATTCTCCCTGGTTCGATGATCAGAAGCCACCACAGTGATCCTAGGGAGATTCTCTACAATCTAGTTGGAGTAGAAATTCGATTTGGGAAGTTTGGGAACCATTCCAAAATCAGGGTAAGTGAATTTTTAGGTATTTCCAGTGTTACCAGTTTTATCTGAACTTGGATTTCATGTTGTGAGAGTATATACTGGTATTTTGTGGAATAAAATTAGGGTGTTATATTTTCAGGGTTATGGTGTTTTTGGGACCCTGCAAGAATGGGTTGGGAAGCCCAGCAGATATTTTTTCTAGAAGCCCAGGTATATAAAAGTTTAAGAAATTGTGAATAGGCAGGTTCAGGAAATATGAGTGGATAATTTTCTGGGGGAAATTCAGTGATTCCCCGAGGAATTTGTATAAATTATTGCAAGATTTTGAGATTAGTACGCCGAGGGCGTGAGGGTAGAGTTGGAGGCAAGCCTCCCAGCCAGATAGGTAAGGGAAATATGCTACGCTAGGAAGTTCAGGAATTTTATCAGTAAAATATGGTATTTGTTTAACATGGTGTAGAATATTGATTATATAGTTTTATGGATTTCAGAGCATGTGTTTTATTAGTTGTGTGGTCTAAGTAGATATTTGTTCAGTATAGAGTTTATACAGTTTTTTACTTATCAGAATTTATGCATAGAAATATGTATTATCAGGTTTTATAGAATTATAAATTACAGTGTATATATATATGGACAGATAATTTATAGATAAATATTTTACAAATATTTTATAGATAGATATTTTGCAGCATTTACAGAATTCCATGATTTCCAAAACCATAACACTCAGACTTATTAATTATTCAGTTAGATATTACAGATTATTAGTTAAGATATTTCAATTAGATATTACAGTTATTTCAGTCAGATATTTCAGTATTTCAGATCAGATTATAGTATTATGGTTATTTTGAAATCATGATGAAATAACAAGATAATACATATTTACAGTATTAGACCCTCATGAATTAGATCAGTTGTCAGCAGAGCACAATACCGTTGCAATTTTAGATTAGTTTTCCAGCTACCGTGCCATGGGGTTTGTATCAGGGCCGGGCTGAGGATTGATGGTGAGCAGTTTACCAACTACCGTGCCACGGAATTTGTGTCAGGGCCGGGCTGAGGAGGGGTAAAGGTTAAATCATGATATACAGTTTTCGAAGGTATTATCACAGCTACTTCTATGTATATAAATTTACAAAATAGTAGCAGATATTCTATAGTACTAGAATTATGAATAAATAGTACTCAGAGATGTTAGTGGTATTTTAAACTATATGAGATGTTTTACCACCTAATTTAGTTTTAGTTATTTGTCAGTATAATATGTTTGTAAGCTCACTTGTCACACACTAGTAATAGCATATTTCCTCTTACTAAGCATTGTCTCATCCCAGTGATTTAATATTTTTTAGGTGATCCAGTTAGGCAAGCGGATCAGCCTCGCAGATAGAGAGGGTGAGTACACTACCCTATTTGCAGGGAAAATTTTAAAAGATGGTTGTATTTTTGGGTAGTAACCAGGAGTTTTGGGATATATGATACTGGGATGATGTGTAACTATGTAATTTTGTTTTGGGGAAAAACTAGATTCTGGTATTGTAAATATGGATATATGTTTTTAAGTTTTCCACTGCTTAGGTATGTAATATGAGCAGGATTTCCTCAATGCTCACTTGAGGCCTGGAAGGTTATAGCAGATAATTCAAATCAGAGTAAATAGGTAAAAAAAAAAAAATGGTATAATTTTTGGGTCGTTGCATTATTGCACATGTTCATACACAAATGGTTTAGCGGAATTCTTCATTAAGTGTTTATAATTTATTGCTAGACCTATGCTTATGCGATCAAAACTTCTTGCATCTACTTAGGATCATGCTATAGTGCACGCTGCGTCTTTCATTAGAATTAGATCAACTACATACCACAAGTTTTCATTTTCACAGCTTGTGATTAACCACCAACCTAATATATCTCATCTTAGAATTTTTGGTCGCGCATTATATGTTCCTATTGCACCTGCACAACGAAGTAAGACGGGACCACAGCGTCGGCTTGGTATTTATGTTGGTTTTGATTTTCCTTCTATCATTAGATATCTTGAACCACTAACAGGTGATCTTTTTAGAGCAAGATTTCTAGATTGTCAATTTGATGAATCAGTTTTCTCGTCATTAGGAGAAGGAAAAGGTAAAGGATTAAAAACACTAGAAATTTGTTGGAACACACTAACTTTGTCTAATCTTGATACACACACAAATCAAAGGGAACTTGAAGTTCAAATAATAATTCATTTGCAAAATGCTGCAAATCAATTGCCAGATGTTTTTAAAGACACCAAAAGGGTCACTCAATCACATGTTCTGGCTGCAAATATTCCTACTAGATTGATTGTTCCTGAAGAACACCCAATGGGAATAGCATCTAATGAATCTAAAATGCGCCAAAAACGTGGTAGACCAATTGGTGCAAAGGGTATTGTTTCTCGAAAGAAAAAGGAAATAAATAAAAGTGACACTCCAAATGACCATTAACACTCAAGAAGAGGTTAAAAGAAATATAGATCAACAATCCCATATTTACACAGAAGCAACACCAGAAGTGTTTCTAGTATCGAAAAATTATGAGATCTCATTAAAATTTGGAAATATGCGAAGAAGAAATGAAATTGTTGTTGACAATGTGTTTGCATATGCGATTGATGGGTTCAGAAATTATTAATGATAATGAGTCTGAACCTCAAACTGTAGAAGAATGTCGATATCGAAATTATTGGCCAAAATGGAAAGAAGTAATATAAGCTGAGCAAGACTCATTAGCCAAACGTAAGGTATTTGGACTAGTAGTCCAAACACCCGAGAATGTCAAACCTGTTGGGTATAAATGGGTTTTTGTACGTAAAAGAAATGAAATGAATAAAATTGTGAGATACAAGGCGCATCTTGTAGCACAAGGTTTCACACAAAGGCCTGGTATAGATTATAATGAGACTTATTCCCCTGTTATGGATGCAATTACTTTCAGATTTCTGATTAGTTTAACTGTTTCTGAAGGACTTGACATTCGCCTCATGGACATAGTAGCAATTTACTTGTATGGCTCATTGGATATATATATATATATATGAAAATCCCTGAAGGATTTAAAATGCCTAAAGCATATAATCCAAAATAACGGCAAATATATTCTACTAAATTACAAAAATCCTTGTATGGACTGAAGCAATTTGGACAAATGTAGTACAATTGTCTAAGTGAATATTTGCTAAAAATTGGATATGAAAATAATCTTATCTGTCCTTATGTTTTTATCAAGAAGATAAATTATGAATTTGCTATAGTCGCAATTTATGTTGATGACAATATAGTAGGAACTCCAGAAGAGATCTCAACGACTGCTAACTACTTAATGAAAGAATTTGAAATGAAGGATCTTGGGAATACAAAATTTTGTCTTTGTTTTCAAATTGAACATTTAATAAGTGGAATTCTCATTCATCAATCATCTTATGTAGAAAAAATCTTGAAACAATTTTATATGGATAAATCTTATCCATTAAGCTCCCCGGTGATTGTTCATTCACTTGATGTAAAAAAGGATCTTTTTCGTCCTCGAGAGGATGATGAAGAAATCCTTGGTCCCGAAGTACCCTATCTTAGTGCAATTAGAGCACTCTTGTATCTTACAAATTGCACTAGACCAGATATAACTTTTGCAATAAAGTTGCTGGTAAGGTTTATTCTACACCAACTCAGAGACATTGAACTGGAGTAAAACATGTTCTTCGTTATCTCCGCGGCACATCTGATATGACTTTGTTTTATCCCAAAAGAGTAAAGTCTGTGTTGAAAGGACATGCTGATGCTGGATATCTTTTTTATCCTCATAAAGTTCGATCACAAACATACTATATTATTACATGTGGTGGTACTGCTATCTCATGACGATCTGTAAAGCAAACGATCACTACTACCTCTTCAAATTATTCAGAAATATTGGCAGTTCAAGAAACAAGTCGTGAATGTGTATGGTTAAGAACTATAATTCAACACATTAAAGGGACAAGTGGATTATCACTAAACAATGACAAGCCAATAATATTGTACAAGAACAATGCATCATGTATTGCACAAATCAAAGATGGGTACATAAAAGGTGATAGAACTAAACATATTTCACCAAAATTCTTTCACTCATGAACTTCTAAAAAAAGATGTTGACATTTGCAAAATTCGTTCAAATGACAACTCAGCAGATTTATTCATAAAAGCATTAACAACTTTAATTTTCAAAAAGCATGTACATAACATTAGAATGCGACAACTTAAGGACATTTCTTAATTGATCATATTTTTAGGGGAAGTATGAATACTATATTCTTTTTCCTTCGTTAAGGTTTTATCCCACAAGTTTTTCTTAGCAAAGGTTTTAACGAGACATATTCATAGTATATAATCATCCAAGGGGAAGCATTGTAAAACGTATATTATACATGTGGATGACTATCTTGAAAATAGGTTATAAATTTTTGTATGTCCACATAATGGTTCATTATGAAATTAATCTTTGAGATACCAATATAATTTTTGCCTATATAAGGATATGTTTTACAACCAAAATAGTAGAAAAAAAAAAAATGATTAGCAACATCTACTTCCTAAAAAACTAGACTGCTGAATTTCTATAACTCTAAATTTCTTTACTTTATTTCATTTACAAGACATACTTTTTTGTTATTTGAAAAAACAAATTTGAATTGTCATCAAATTTGACAATAGACGGGTTTTCCAACTTCTCCAGAATCATCAATTACAAAACCTACTCTTTCCAAATTTCAACAAATAAATTTGGAAGCGCTAAACAAATAGCACAGATTAGATTACAGATTGATGCATGTGAAAGCCGACATCTAAAAAGTAAAACTAAAACGAAAAGGGAGTGGGGTAGGGCGACATCGGATTTAACGAAGAAAATACCTGGGCAGAATAGATCTGTAGCTGGATTCCGGCGATTCTCTTGAGGTGTTCCCTGAGAAGCCTCTTGGAATCGTATTCTCTGATCTTCTTCCTCGCCATTGGTTTCCCAAAATTCCCCAATCAGAGAGAAAGAGAAAGTCTTCTACTGCTGAATCTGAAACAAAAGGGAAATATGCAAAGATGCTTTGGGGAGAGACAACTAGGACTGATCAGCTCACAGAGTGTAATGAGTGACAGTACACCGATGCAATCGGAGACAGTGGTTGAACTGAACCAGACGCTGATGGGGACGGATGGCACCCACGAAAAAAACAATCAATTATATATATATATATATATATATATATATATATATTGTTTATTAGTGTTAATATTCGTTTTATCCAAGCTTGATTGGTGCGATTAAAATATTATAAATTAGACGAGATTTAATATTTTTTTTAGCTGCCGGCCTTTCAAAAATATTTGACGTGTACTAAAAATCGAATCAAATCAAATAAATAAAATTAATTAACTATTTTTGTAGTTTCATTTCAATTTAAAATTTTAATTTTTTAATTATCAATTCAATTAATCGAATCAAATCAAATAAAATCAAACAAATATACTATCAATGTACATGAAAATACATTTTATATATAATACCATATAAATTTTTAATAATTTAAATTTAAAAAATTGTATTCAATTAATATTCATGCTTAAATTTTTTCATGTTGATTCTTATGAAAGAAAAAAAAATATTATTTTTATTGACTTTAGAATGTTAAATTCTACTTGACAATTCGATTCGATTAACTATTAGATATTGATCTAAAACCTAATTAATTGAATTTCAGTACAGTTTAGTTTAGTTCAATTCACATTTTCTAATGACTCGAAATTTCGATTAAGTTAATCAAACCATATACACCTATAATGAGTACTAAAAAAACAAATTGGTGCAAGGAGAGAACAAAAAAAAATAAGTAAACAGTTATTTTTAAATTTAAGGCTAAGCCATGTTGAATATACACACCTCCCCCGAAGTTTTAATATTTCTATGAATCTTTCTTGGGATTTTAAAAATTTTATAAATTTTCCTTAATATTTGATTTTTAGAATCCTTACATCCCTCTAAAGGTTTGCCTTTTTGTCAAAATATAATGAGAGGTTTATATCTTCTAAAGAATTTCAAGTCCTCATGAGAAGTTTGTGAAAATTTTGAAATTATAAAAGAGGTCTTTTATATTTTGAGGTCTCAAATGAGATTTTGTGTTTTATTTGTTAAATTTCAAAAAAAGTTGTTGTCTTTTATTTGGAAATTTAATTATACACATGATTAAATTTAATTTTTTTTAAAATTATAATAATATTATAATAAGTTTTCAGTCTTAATTGTGTCTTATTATTTGACGTGTAGAGAAAATATTATAAAACTAATTTATTTTCTCATACTTTTCTTGCGTTTTCTCTATAACAACGCCGACCCGCCACGTGGGCCCGAAATGCTACTTTAGTAACGTCAGTGTACCTGATACCTTATTCATCAAATACAAAACACACGTACGTAGCGCAAATAAAATATAAAATCTTCAAATTACATTATCAGAGTTCTAACTATCTTTATACACGAATATATTCATTTCCACATAACTACATCCCACAAAACTAAATAAAAATAAAATCTCTATCTACACACTACTTACATAAAATTTACATCACTAGCATGGCTCATCTAGCTTGTTAGACCCGATCTCTAGGATTCCTTGAAAAGACAGTTTGTAAAGTAGGGGTGAGACACAGCTCAGTAAGTAAAAGACTAAGTTAATGTCAGTGTGTGGTCAACATGCATTTAGTATACAGAAAATAACTAGTTCACTAAATAGATAAATAAATTTATGAAAACATTCTTATTTTAAACTCACACATACAATTAGCCGAGGATAAGGAAGATTATCCGCCCATACAAGTAGTTTCCCTCTGCTCTAGTACCATTACTGCTATCAAGAAACTCACATTTCTTAGTAAGACCTTAAAATTATCTTATTAATTAACCGTATTCATATAAATTAACAGATATGCATATAAGACACTCCCTGTGACAAACACGTAATTTACTTCCCCATGGCATAGGTTGTGCGGTCCGAAAGTTAGACTAAACCTGAGTGATCAGGCCAAACAAAGTCAAAAACAACATCCTCTATAAACACATCTACAGGCATCCACAGCAAAACTGCAAGTCCGATGCCCTTGCTTCAACCTCACGCAAGCAGTTGGCTGGACCCCCTACACTTCTATTCAGACAGTGTGGGTGCACATGGTCTAACTAGCAACGGTACCGTGCTCACAATACATTGGTCCTCAGGATTCCTAAAGTATATCATGCAATTTACATAATAGAAATCACCATTTAAAATATCAATTCACATATATTTCTTTTTATTCAAAAAACCTAGCCCCGGCCACAAAATACAATCCGGCATAAAGCCATCAATTAAAACTCGGCCCTCAGCCGTCAAATAATAATCTTGGCCCTTGGTCAATCAAACAATACCCAGCCATTGGCCATTAGTTCAAACTCCTACATTTCATAAACAATTCCAATATTTTCACAAGCATTTCCATTATTTTTCACAACAATTTCAGTATTTCTCAAACAATTCAGCATTTCAAAATCTCAAATCCAAATATATAATAATTGTGATGACCCAAAAAATATATATATATATATGATTAAAGCACAATAATAATAAAATAATAAAAATGGTCATTAAGTTAATATCAATACAGAATTGTTTTTCTGTAGGATCCTTGATTCCATGTTTGATGCCTAAGAAAGACCTTGTCTAAGCGAGTGGTCAGAGACCATTGCGGCTCTGTCGCTTTCTGGAGGTCGGCCTGGTCAAAATGGAATTTCATAAGATAAACAAGATAGACACTATTTGTACACGTAAATAAGTATATATACATAAAATAGTGTTTTGACAGACATAATTTGTAAAAATACATAATAAGATGATAATAATATAGGTATCATATGTGGGGCCCACAAGACTATGTGGGGTCTACATGAGTCCCGGAGCCATAGGACACTATTTATATACGTAAATAAGTACATAAAATAATGTTTTGATTGATATAATTTGTAGAAATATATGATAAAATAATAATAATATAGATATCCTATGTGGGGCTCACAAGACTGTGTGGGGCCCACATGAGTCCCAAAGCCGTATGGGGGTTTACACGAGTCTCAAAGCTATGTAGGATGTATAAAATCGTATAAGAGTTATTCAAGTTACGTAGGATCCATTCGAGTCTCGAAGTTGTATGGGGCCCACATGAGTTTTCAAAATTCAAATTTAATTTTTGTTCAAAAATAAATAATAAAATAAATAAATATTAAAAATAGTTTAAAAGTAAAAACAATGATAATAATAATGATAATAATGATTAATAAAAATAATAAAATAATAAAATAATTAATTAACTAATTGACTAATTAATTAGGTAAGTGATTAATTAAAAATTTATTTAATGAGAATGGTGACAAACACTCCCACATGGCCTCCATCTCCATTCCATACTCAACCCATACCTTACCCATCTCTTGCCTATTATTTAATTTTTAAAAAATTATAATTTCACCCATCTCCCCACACTTTTATAAATTTCATTTCTTCCCCAAAATTTTCCTATAAATAGGGAGTTCTCAACCTTCATTTTTCACAACAATTTCCCAAGGAAGAGAAGGATTAGTGAATGAAAGAATTTGTGGTGGAGAGAGAATTTTTGAATAAGTTTTCAATCACCCACTTTTTCCGATTTCATTTATTAGAGATAGTTACAGTGTTCGTAAGGAAGAAGGTCAGTAAATTTTGATTATGTTAGTTTTTTTTATTTAAAATTAATACCCGAGTTTATTTTATAAGTAAATTTCAATTATATTAATTAGTTCCACAAAAATTTCAATGAGTTTATTTTTACACGTATTTAATTATACCAATTCTATCTTTAATATACTTGTTTCTATTTTTGGGTTAAAAAATATTCTAATCCCCTCGGGTAAATTTTCAGCATTTATTTCTATTCAAAAATAAAATTATATATATTTTTAACACAAAAATTGTGTGGCATGTGTTTATTTCTACGTTACATTTTTTATGAAAATATGAGTAAAGATGAGATTTTTACAATATTATTTTAAATTGCATAAATTATAATAAGATGATTTTAAAACCCCTTATGGCAACAAAAGTTCAAAGTTACAGATGTTCGGTACTGCAGCTTAAAGTTTATACGGATCAGAGTGCATCCACACTGTTTACAGAGTGGTTATTTATGTTAGTGGATTTCTCCTGAGTGCACACTTGGTTCCGAACCAGGACTTAATAAGGAAAATTCTCACTTAAAGTTTACGTACGTTGATTTAGTTTGGTCGGCCAGGCAGCTAAGTCCAATTTTCGGACCGCACAATCCAGTCATGAGGGTAAACATGACTTACGACAAACAGGCCTAAAGGTAGTTTTTACAATATATGTTTATACATATTTAATTACGTCTACAAAGTTATTGATGATTTGAAGGAAAAGTATAAGTTTACATGAAAATGATCATTTTTGTACTTAAATGACGATCTAAAGAAAACGTATAAGGAAAAGTATATGTATATTTATCATTAAATATTTATACAGTTTTAAAGTTAAAAGTTTAATTTAACAGTTATAGTATATGATTATAAAATTTTACTGTTATAGTTGATGGTAAAAGTTTTATATAGAAATTTTTAAATTTATATTTATTCTAAAGAGAGTTTTGAAGTTATAATGTTAAATATTGTTTTACGAAATTTTTAAAAAACTCATTTTTTGCCACACACTAATAATAATCTTATTTACTTACTGAGCGTCGTTTCACTCCAATCATATTTTTATTTCAGACGACTCTGAAGAGTATGTTGGAAATCAGGCTTAACAAGCATGCGGGTGGGGATAGAAAAATAAAGATTATTTAAAAATATTAGTATGATGCCAAATATTTATGCTTATGTAATTTTTCTTCTTTTGAAATAAATGATTGTAATATGGATAATTAGTGCTTTGATTTAATAATAATTGAGTTTATTTTGCTTCCGCTGTAAATTAGTAATAAAAAGTTAATATCCCAAGCCCCTTGAGATTGGGGTGTTACAATAATCCATACAAATTAAATTACCTACCATGCAATTTTCCACATTTTAACATATCCATATAAATAAACAAACTTTCCACCGTTCATTTTATTCAAAAATACCATACCATATATCCTACGTTTGTAAAATTCATTTCGAACGATTAGTTTTCAAAATAACCTTTAAATTCTCAAATAAATAAATAAATAAATAAATTTCTATAAACATAACAATTAAATTATTTAATTTTTCATAAGATTACTGACTTAACTTAATCCCCTTACCCGATTCCTGAAAAAGCTTGATAACACCCCGACCTACGCCCCAAGTGTTCAAAAATTCCTAAACCCTGAAATTCAAATTTTACCATATTATTCATCATAATTTTTAGAATAACTTTCCCTAAAATTTTCCTAAGTTCTAAACACCCTAAATAGCCCAATAAAAGTTTAAATTATGAAACTTACCCCTGATTTAGGATTGGTACCCCAAAACTTTAATTCGAAAACTCGCTCTTGCTAGTTTGTAGAGAATCTCCCCACGAGTCTCCTGACAATTTTCGTTCATTAATGGGGCTTATAGTTTAAAAGAAATTGAGATAAGTTTGAGATTTGGCCTTACCCTAGGAGATATGCCTACGCAGCTCCCATTGCAGATCCGCTCCAATAGAAATGTCAGTGACGGCGAGTAGAGCGTAACTGTATTTTCAAATTTTTGATCGGCCGAAAAATGGAGACGAGATTGAGGAAAGTGGGAGAGAGGGATGGAGAAGATGCAAACGCTTCTCTGTGTCTTATTCTTTCTGCAATCCTCATATTTCAATTTGAGGATTGTTTCTTTATACATATCCTATATATTATTATATTAATTAATTAATTAATTTTAAAATTTTTATTAATTTTTATTTTTTAATAATAAATTTTTTTATTATTTATTTTTTTTAATTTTTTTTTAGGATCACTACATTCTCAAACAAATTTTTTTATCTAAACATACTCTGAAACTCTCAGCTGTTAAGAGATTACAAGGGATGAGAAGAATCTTATTTGGCCCCTGTTAATCATCCCAGCCTAGGAGTATATAAAGTCAGGGGGTAAATGGACTATTTTTGCGTGTTTTGATTTTCTCTAC
The DNA here is from genome assembly GCF_029873635.1 of Malania oleifera. Taxonomy (NCBI): domain Eukaryota; kingdom Viridiplantae; phylum Streptophyta; class Magnoliopsida; order Santalales; family Ximeniaceae; genus Malania; species Malania oleifera. The sequence continues at coordinate 1,289,983 of NC_080419.1, forward strand.
AAAATAAAACTCTTGGCAAGATTGCAAGCAATTATATCACAATATATAATGTAAATCAAACACAAGACAAATGAAAATAGAGAAAGATCAACACCGGGATTTTTACGTAATTCGGCATCAAGCCTACGTCCACGCCTTAGCATCAAGCCAAAGATTCCACAATCCACTAAGGATACTCCTTCACCGGCGGAGAAGTCTTACAACTCGGGAACAAATCCCTACACTCGGGAACAAATCCCTATTGCGCTCACTAAGAGCCTTCACCAAACGATTGATAAAGAACCTTACAATAAGATGATGGAAATTCAATACGATGCTCCTCGAATGAGCAAATATTAAATACAAAGCAAACCTCACACAATTCTCTCAATGATTGAATCACACGAGATTAGAGAGCAAGAGAGAATGAGCACTTGAAATGAATAACTATGTGCAAAGTGCTTAGGGCTGGTGTTCAAATGATATATTTCACTAAACAGACAAAAAAAAAACACTAAACAAGTTTAAGAACTTGTATTTATAGCCAAAACCATGAGCTAACTGTTATTGGACCATTGGGAGCAAATCCCAAAAGAAACTAGTCATTTTCTAGCCGTTGGTGCACTGTTCATGATGTGCATCATCGACAAGTCTACCCCACTCGTCGATGAGTCCTGCTCAATCGTTAACGAGACGTGCCCTTTCGCCTACGAGCCACCTGGGCTGAAAACTCATCATGGCTACTAGATTTTCTCGTCGATGAGTCAAAGACCATTAGTCGATGAGTCACTACCTTTCGTCGACGAGTCCATGCCATTCATCGACGAGCCAACTAGGCAGAAACTCAATTAGGCTACTGGAAACATTAGTTGACGAGTGCATAGCACTAGTCAACGATTGCTCTTTTTTTCCCAACTAAAAAGCCTCTTAATCACTTAAAACATTATTGGACAAAAGTATATAAAAAATATTAAGTTTAATAAAGATTAAAACGTGTCCAAGTGAGTTTTCCCCTAAATATAAGATATCTTGTTCATGAAATCACATTTGAAAGCTCATTTGATATCTCATATGCTTAGTATATCCTTTATAAAAAATATACTCGACTTTATTGAGACTTTAGGACATAAAGCTTGTTTTGACAAAACCAGGACAAAGTATGTAAATTTTTATAAAATCAAAATGTCAAAAACTTGTCCCTTATGAAAACATATTTGAGTTTAGGATTCATTTGACAAACTCTTTGTTTTATATTTGAAAACAATGTATGTTGAGTTTGTGACTTTAGTGAAACCCTATAAACTCATGTGTCCTAATATGCATATGCAAATTACTCAACTCTTGCTCAGAAATCATGTAAGAAACAAAACCGCAAGAGTTACAAAACAAACTATCTCAAACACACACTCATTACATATAAATCTACAATAATCTTCCTTTGGTTGTGTTTGACCTCTTCCGAGTGAGTGTCCATTTGATATTTCCTATTCGAACTTCTACTCGGTCCGATCTTTTCCTTTGATTCAGTACTTCATATAGGAGTACATGTACTAAACATGATCTGCAAAGATAGGAAAATACTAGGAATAACAAATAGATTAATATCATCAAAACAAATATTAAATATGATAGTGTAACCACCCAAGCTAACAATCTCCCGCTTTTTATGATGTCTAACTTATTAAGAATTTACTAATCTTTTCATTTGTGATTTTTCTTACCATAACTTAACATGCAAAGATAAGCTTACTTAGAACCACTAATAAGGTGTTATCATTAAAATAAGACGATTAAGCTCATGTAACCACCAAAGCTAACATTCTTCCCCTTTTTTATGATGGCAAACCATTGGTGTTCTTTATAGGGTATATGTAACGTCCTCAAAATTCTTAGCATTTTTTTTAAATCTATATATATATATATATATCCATACTTAAGCAGCGGAAACAAATATCATACAACCATTCATATATATATACTATGCAATACCAAAATCCAGTATATACAGACCATAGCCATACAAAAATACCCCTCCAGCATCATCTACTCAAAAATATACACAACTCTGTCAAAAACTCACCCTATAACCAGGGTAATCAAAATACTCTCTATCCGGGAGCCTGATCTGCTCGCCTAACTGGCTCACTTGAAAAATGTTAAAGTAATGGGGTGAGTCGACACTCAGTAAGTGAAAATATGCTATTACTAGTGTGTGACAACTAAGTTAAGAACACTTTTTAAATAGCAACTGAACTGTAATGCAATAAATAATTTGCAAAACATATCTTTCTTTCACAATTTAAATTATAATTGTATCATCTGTGTTTTCTACTTTTTATACTGCTGATATCATACCATACTCATCATATATTGTAAAACTGTATACATATACATAACTGTGCTTTATCCCTAGGACTCTGTACGTCATGATTTAACCCCTCATGACAGGGTTGTGCTGTCGTAGGCGTGACTTCATCTGGTCGGCCTTCTAGATAAGTCAATATACTCTACACTACCCCAGCCCAGCCAAACTGCATCCAGTCCTAGGCTCGGGACTAGCTACTACCTCGTCAAACCGGCCCCCTCCACCCAATGAACTGGGGAGCTGCAACCTCTTCGAGCACGACTGACGGTACCCACACACTATCTGTGATATGTGGTTGCATTCTATCTGTATATAGCAACGATACCGTGCTCTGTAATCTATATTTGTACTGTATTTGTCTATAATCTTTCCACAGTGATCTAATACTATATACATATATACATATATACTTTTTTACTGTTTTCATCATGTTTCCAAAATTACCATAACGCTATCTTTCTATACTGTAAATACTGTAATCTCTATATACTGTATCTGTAGCATTTTGATGCTACCTCCGTAAATCTGTCTGTATACTCTGTCTATATGCTTTGTATGTTATGGTAATAGGAAACATGCATGCTATAACATTGTATATATTGTTCTGTAAAAAGTTGTAATATATATATATACTGATCTAAGTAAAACTATATACATGTAAATGTATACATATATATCTGTTTCATGAAACTATCGTGTAAAAGCTGTATATGCATGTAAATTTCTTTGTATAATCTCTGTGAATATATATCTATATCTGTATATTCTGTATAACTCCATATACTGGGAAAAACTATATAAACTGTATATATTGTCTATATCTGTGTATTCAGTATAGTATGATATACTATAAAAGCTATATAAGTTTTTCATCACATGAAAATCTACTTAGGCCACACAAATATTTAAACTCATATTCTGTAAATACTGTATAATAAACTGGTATAAATATATGTCTATGAAATCTCTGATAGCATTATGAAAACTTCTACCATAGCATATTTCCCTTACCTTAACTTTGAAAAGCTCCTATAAAATTCTAGCTCTATACCCGCAAAGTTCTTAGCTCAACATCTTGAAATCAAAATCCCCAAAAACAAAATATTAGTATTTTCTTACCTACAACATTTCTTATAACTGAGGGAAAGACAAATACTGAATAAAATGTCTTACCCTGAGATTGAGACGAAATCCAAACCAACTTTTCCAACGATCAACTCTGGCAGACTTGCAAATAACTTCACCAGGAGTGTCATGGTAGCCTCAGATCTTCGATCCGGTGAGAAACAGGCTCGGAAACGAAGACAGAAGGAGAGAGGGATGTAGAGAGAGAAAGGGGAGGGTTTCTTGCGTTGGTTTTTCATCAAAATCCAGGTTAAACACTATTTATACTGCGGCCTTCGTCGACGAGACACGTCATTTCGTCAACGAATCTTTCAGTAATTTCGTCGACGAACCTTATTTCCTCGTCGACGAATTTCAGATGTCCTAAAACCCCTCTCGGTATTTTCTCATCGACGAGACGTGGTTTCGTCGACAAAGTCCCTTATGCGCTCGTCAACAAATCCCCTGTATTTGTCGACGAACCCTATGCAAAAATTTCGAGTTGTTACAGTATAATTCAAACTCCCCCTCAATTTATGCATATTGTTAAATAAGACTAACATTTGCTCCCCTTTACTATATGCATATAAGGTGTAAAAACATTTAACTAGATATTTCGTATCCTTAGAGCTTTATCAAAATAGAAAGTTCATACAAGATAAGACAAGTAATAAGCAAGTTAAACTTTCATGCAATTCATGCATTTCACTTCTTCCCACGCATAACACCAAACATCTTCTTCCTAACAAATAGGACACCAAATATCTTTTCCCCCTTTGATCATCATCAAAAAGAGGTATAATTCATATGACTAAAATTTCTCCCCCTTAAGATATGTTTCCATGGTGGTGAAGTGAGTATGTGCTAGACACATAAACTAAATGATTGTGCTAAACCATAACATCGGAAAAGCCAAGATTGTCTTTCTTCAAAACTCATGAATGATGATTTGAGAGTGAAACCCTTTGATGTTTGATCAATCATTCAATTCCAATTTTGTTATGATTAGCTTCACTAAAGCCCAATTCTATGTATAGGATGATAGGTTATGATATGCTTAAGATATTCTACCAACGTATCCAAACAAAGCATATATCATCAAAACAAAATATATTACTAAGGAATATATCTTTTGTCTAAAAGAGATGAACTAACCTATCATAGCATGCTTTTGAACCTTATAAAACCTTAGTAATTCACAAGATAAAAATAAGATTTTTCCATTTGTCACTCATAATTTTATTCCTAAAGAACAAGCCTTGCATGCTATTTCATCCCATAAACAATAGCCAACATTTTCAAACATAAACCAATTGATAATGACACATACACAATTAAAGTATTATATTGATTTTATCATTTGAACTCATCAATATTAACATGAATCTCTAAAAATTCCCAGAAAAGTAATTAAACAATTTATAAAGTATAATATAAGATTTTAACCTTTGAGCACATCATATTCATCACATTCCCTTTCTATTTTTACCTAAGTGTAGTAAAGTCTACCTAAATCCTATTTCCTAATCCTAGGTTCTAAAGAAGCAATAAAAATCATGTAATTCTTTTTGGTACCCATTATTCCTTGAGTGCCAAGGGGTTGGTGTTCTTAACTACCCATTCAAGCTTCCTTTCATTGCCTCTAACTCCTCTTAAAGGGCAAAAGTATCTTACGTGACTTTTTATTTCACAATATAAACAAATTTTGTTTTTGTGTGAGGGTCTTGACTAATTTGCATTATTTATGTTTGTTGAGGCATAATCATGTGATTTAAAAGAGGATTTAATATTATTTTTGGAAAGATTATTTCTTTTGACTCCCAAATGATAATTTGAGTTTTTTTCCCTCTTATGATTTTACCATGATCTTTATTTTCCTTTTTCAAGAGAGCATTTTCTTTTAAGACATTTGCAATTTGATTCAAATTTCCTACTTCTTCTTAAAGAATTTCATGGTCTTTTGAGTTTTTTCAATAAGCTCCTTATTTTCCTTTTTAAGGGAAATATTTTCCTCTTTTAAGGTGGAACAAAGGTAAGGTTCTTTTCCGTTACATTTTGACAATTTGTCTTCCAAACTTTTGATTTTAACAACTATTTCAGATGACAGTCAATATTAGCGTAGTTAGCTGCTAGCCAATCCATACCCAATATTGCATCGAATCCACGCATATTAAGCTCAATAAGGTCAACTAGTAGTACTCTCCCCTGATTCTCTATCGGATAACCCCTGAGCCCCCTATGACATTTCACCACTAACCCTGACGGTGTAGCTACTGACAATTCTACATCTAATAACTGGGTCTCATTTCCAGACAATATAACATAGGTCGTAGAAACAAAGGAATGAGTGGCACTTGAATAAAATAAAACAATTACTTGATATGATAAAACATTAAAGGTACCTGTCACGACGTCGCTTATAGTCTTGGCATCTCCAAGCGTCAAAGCATAGACCCTCGCCGGAGCTATATTCCTCTATTGGCCTCCACAGGGCGCCTAATAGCCTCCCTGGTACAGTCTGGGAATAGGAGCAGTACCAGGTGGTGTAAGGCAATCTCACACCAAGTGTCCCTGCCTACCGCTACGATAGCAAACAGCTCTCCCCATTCGACACTCTCCTAAGTGTCTCTTCCCACAAGTCTAACAGACAGAGAAATTATGCACCACTTGAAACTCATAACCTCTAGTCTCCTGCCTCTGTCCTATGTCATAGTTTCCTCTCCTCCACTAACCCTACCTAGGTCCCTGCTGGAAGCCTGAGGGCGTAGATCTCTTCTTCTATCCCTGCTCCTCTGCATCCATCCACTCACTAGCCTCAGCTAATGCTGCTCTGTCGACCAGCTCAGCAAAATCCTGTATCTTCAACACTACTACCTGCTTGTTATTCCACGCCTTAATCCTCTCTCAAACTGCCTTGCTTTCTTTACTTCATCAGGAACAATATACGGGGTGAAGCGGGACAACTCTATGAACCTCACCGCATACTGCTGGACTAACTACTATCACTGCTTCAGATTTAGGAACTCTTCCACATTGGCCTCTCTAATAGTAGCTGAAAAATATCTATCAAAGAATAATTCTTTAAATCGGTCTCACGTCATAGCTATCAGTGTCGTCCTTTGCTATTGCAGGAGTTTCACAGCAGTCCACCACCTCTTAGCCTCCCTTGTTAGTTTATAGGTGGCAAAAAGGACCCTCTACTCCTTCGTACACTGTAATACTGCCATCACCTTTTCAATCTCCTGCATCCAATTTTTAGCGACTACAGGATCAGTACCTCTTGAAAATGCTGGAGGATTCATCTTAGTGAATTTATCTTTTGTACACCCATGGCCTGCAGACGGGCCTCTCTGCTCTCTGGAACTCCTAGTGATGTCAGTCATAACCTGCTGAGCTACACTGCGCAACACGACATCTAAATTAGTCCTGCCTGCACTCGAGGGCCCTGCACTGTCACTACGGCTCGCATGGGCACTACTTTCTCAAGGGTCCATCTTGAAAATATAATAAACATGGCTCAGGGACCTTATTCTTATAATCTACGCATCTAAACAAAATCCCATATCTTGACATTCTTTACTTAATTCAAGATTTAATCCTACACTTTAGAAACACAACTTGGTAATAGTTTACTATGACTTTCCTGAAATCGTCATCCGAAAGGCACTGAAACCATCACAAAAATCCTGCCTTTAGATTGTAGAACAAAACCTCAAATCTTTTTCCTATACTCTGGTATTGTTTCCGCTGTACTCTAAAGTCTACAAAACTTAACAACTTAAGCTCTGATACCAAACTGTAACGACCTGCCTATATTACCATAATTTCTTTTAAATATAATATTCCTGATATCCTATTTAGCAGATAAAACATGATCAACCTGGACCCATGTGTACTAGGGATATACCTGTTATACAACTCTGATACCTAAGCAGTAAAATACATAAAATCATAAACATATCATAATACACCAAACACCATACCAGAGTTCTATTAAACCTATCATATACATATACACGTCCTAAAAAGATAAAAAAAAGTGTCCTAGGGTCATAACCCAAAAATCCATCAGACCCTAGCATAACGACTTACCTTTTTGACAGGGTAGGATAGATGACCTCTAACGCTACGGAGCTCTATCCACCCTTCTATCTAGGTCTCTTGAAATGTTTATATAGTTAGGGTGAAAAATACTTCAAACTCTAATCACCTTCTCTATCTCATATTCAATTCCTTCTGGGTGACGAAATACTTCAAACTCTTGTGGTTAGAGAAAATCTTGCACTGCTGGCCGTATAGGTAATGCCTCCAAATTTTTAATGCATGTACCAATGCAGCCAATTCAAGAACATGGGTAGGGTAGTTCTTTTCGTACTCCTTCAACTGTCTGGATGCATATGCCACTACCCTATCATGCTGCATCAATACACAGCCAAGTCCCTTCAAGGACGCATTACTGTAAATAGTATAGCCCTCACCCCTAGACGGGACGATCAATACTGGCGTAGTAACTAACCTCTACTTCAGCTTCTGAAAACTCTGCTCACAACTGTCATTCCATTCAAATCTAGCATTCTTTCTAGTCAGTCGTGTCAAAGGCCTTGATAAAGCTGAGAACCCCTCGATGAAACGACGGCAATAGTTGGCTAACCCCAAGAAACTCCTAATCTCCTAGACGTTCCTCGGTCTAGTCCAATTCATTACCGCCTCAATCTTACTAGGGTTTACAGAAATTTCATCTCCTGAGACGACATGCCCCAAAAATATGACTTTCTAGAGCTAGAATTCACATTTGCTGAACTTGGCATATAGGTTCTTCTCCTTGAGCATCTGTAAAACCCGCCTCAAACGTATCTCATACTCCTTGTAACTCCTCGAATAGACCAGTACATCATCAATAAAAACAACCACGAACTGGTCTAGGTATTGGTGGAAAACTCTGTTCATCAAGTCCATAAATACCGCAGGAGCATTCATCAGACCAAATGGCATAAAAAGAAACTCATAATGCCCATACCTGGTCCTGAAAGCCATCTTCGATACATCTTCTGCTCTCACCTTTACTTGATGGTAACCTGATCTAAGATCGATCTTCGAATACACCTGTGTACCCTGGAGCTGATCAAACAAGTCATCTATATGGGGTAGAGGATACTTGTTCTTGATAGTCACTTTATTAATCTCCGTATAGTCTATACACATCCTCATAGTCCCATCTTTCTTCTTCACAAATAACACTGGAGCTCGCCACGGTGATACACTGGGTCGTATGAAGCCCTTATCAAGCAAATCCTGTAACTGGCCTTTCAATTCCGCCAACTCTACCGGCGCCATTCGATACGGTGCCTTAGAGATTGGTGTTGTACCAGGAAGTAAATCAATGGGAAAATCTACTTCATGATCAGGTGGCAAACTCGGTAATTCATCTGGGAACACGTTTGTAAATTCTTTCACCATAGGTGTATTGATAAACTTCAATTCATTTTCTGACATTTCCTTTACCAAAGTAACAAATCCCAAACAGTCATTTTGAAGTAGTCTCCTCGCCTGAATAGCTGAGACCATCTGAGGTAAGGATTGTACTCGTGACCCTGTAAATCTAAATTCTGGTTTCCCTAAAGGTTTGAATATCACTTCTCTAGCATAATAGTCTATCATAACAGAATTAGCCGCTAGCCAATCCATACCGAAAATAATGTCAAACCCGTGCATATCTAATACCACCAAATCAACAGATAAAATCTTCCCCTGGACATCAACTGGACAACCACAAAGTACCCTACTACATTTCACCGTTGACCCGGTCGATGTAGCCACTAATAACTCAACATCTAATGATTGCGTTTCTGCCCCACATAACTTAGCACACTCAAAGGACACAAACGAATGTGTGGCACTAGAATCAAAAAGTGTAATAATTTTAAATGAAAACATAACAGTACCTGTCACCACGTCGCTGGCCGCCTCCACGTCTCCTAGCGTCAAAGTGAAAACTCTAGCTGGGGCCGTATTCCTTTGCTAGCCTCCTCGTGGTGCCTGGTAACCTCCTCATGTAGGTCTAGGAGCAGTACCAATCTGTGTCGAACACTCCTTCATCATATGCCTTGGCTCCTCGCACCTATAGCAGACACCTCGCCCAGCGCGGCACTCTCCCAAGTGTCTTTTCCCACAAGATGGGCAATCTAGAGATGGCTGCACACCCTGGAAACCGCGATTCCCAGTCTTCTGTCTCTGGTCTCTATAATGGCCACCTCTCTTCCACATAGCACAACCGACTCCCTGCTGGGAACTGGAAGGTGGGAATCTCTTCTTCTGTCTCTGTTCCTTAACCTCCAACCGATCACCCATCTCCGCTATAGTGGCTCGGTCCACCAGTTCGGCGAAGTCTTGCAACTTCAATATCGATACCTGCTTGTATATTTCTCTCCTCAGGCCTTTTCAAACTGCCGTACCTTCTTTGCCTCATCTGGGATGATGTACAAGGCAAAGCGAGATAGCTCGATGAACCTCGCCGCATACTGTTGTACTGATAGCTGTCCCTGTTTTAGATTCAGGAACTCTGCAATCTTAGCCTCCCTGGAAGAGGCTGGAAAATACCTGTCAAAGAATATTTCTTTGAACCATTCCACATCATCTCCACAGGTACAGTCCTCTGCTGCTCTAATAATCTTACTATCGACCACCATCTTTCGGCCTCTCCAGTCAGTTTATAGGTGGCAAACAATACTCTCTGCTCCTCTAAACACTGCAGTACTGCAAATATTTTCTCCATCTCCTGCACCCAATTTTCAGCAACTGCAGGGTCCGTCCCTCCTGAGAAAGCTGGAGAAATCATCTTTATGAATTTTTCGATCGTACTACCATGGCCTACAGACGGACCACCCTGTTCCTTCGAACTCCTGGCAATCTCTGCCATAACTTGCTATGCTACGCTACGTAAAATGGCATCTGAATCACTACCCGCAGTGCCTAAGGGTCCAGCACCCTCACTCCCACTAGCGTGGGCACTATTGCCACCAAGGTCCATACTGAAAAATATAATAACTTAACTCAAAACCCCTCAACTCATATCATATATTCTCCTAATTAACTCATCTCTCTTAATCTCAATTCAAGCTTCAATCTTACAACCTAGATACCCAACCAGACAATAGTTTACAATGACGTTCCTGAAATCATCACTCTAGGAAAATCATACAAACCACCACGGAAGTCCTACATCTAGACAACAAAATCAGACCTCAAATCCCCTTATCCTATACTTTGGTATTATTACTACTGCACTCTAGAGTCTTCAGAACCTAGTATCCTAGGCTCTAATACCAAATGTAACGTCCCTCAATTCCTTAACATAAAATGTTACATAATAGATAAAATGGTCAACCCGAACCCGTGGGTAACGGGGATACCTGTCAAACACAGCGGAATTCTACGCAGTAGTAAACATAAAATCCAAACATCCATCTATAAAGCATAATACCAGAGCTTTCCATAACATTATAAAACTGTACCTCTATACATCCTCATATACATCAAAAATATTTCTTAACTCAAACACAAAATAACTCTGACCCTATTACAAAATCTTACCCTCCTCACAGGGTAACCTCACTATCTCAACGGCGGCCTTGACCCGCCAGTCTCTTAGGAGCTCCTAAAAAATTAATTAAGTTTGGGGGTGAGATATTTCTCAGTAAGGGAAAATAAACTAAATACAGTTGTGTGGCAACATGAATATTTAATGCAATTATACATGTACAATACGTTTCATAAATCAGAAAAACATTCATCATATCATACTGAATATTCATACAATTTTCATATTTACTAATAACTTATAACGTACATAAAACATCCGTTATAACTGTAATACTGAAAATGTACCTAGGATGAGTAGTTAGCTAGTGTCATGTATTATCCCCTATGACGGGTTGTGCAGCCCAAAGGCGGGACCCGACAATGGCTGGCTGACCACTACCGAATCAAATATGTCTGTAAGTACGATGGGCCCGCCATGCCCTGGTCTGGATTGCCAGGTGGACATCCACACTCTACTGAAAGCCACATCGGCTATCCATCTCCCATCCCCTCGTGGAATGGTTAGCACTAATCTGACGTAGATATCTGATCTACAATGTAGTTACGGTACCGAGCCCCTGAACTGAACTAAACTAACATCCTGGTTGTGATAACATATAATACATGATCATATATATATAACATCATTATGGTCTCATGCCAAAAATATAGTAATTACGGCCTCGTGCCAAAATCAGGGTAATTACGGCCTCGTGCCAAAATCATACATAAATACGGCCTCGTGCCGATAACATAAATACGACCTCGTGCCAAAATCGCTTCAAGTATATACAACAATAACAACAACAACAAAACCAAGCCTTAGTCCCACTAAGTGGGGTCGGCTATATGAATCCTTTTCCGCCAATTTATGCGATCATGGACCATTTCTTTTGATAGATTCAAAGATATTAAATCCTTACTCACTATCTCCTCCCAAGTTATTTTAGGTCTACCCCTACCCCTTCTACTGCCCCCCACAGTAACTAAGTCACTCTTCCTCACAGGTGCACTATAAGGCCTACGTTGCAAGTGTCCATACCATCTGAGTCATCCCTCCCTTATCTTATCTTCTATAGGAGCTACACCTAACTTACCACGAATATGTTCATTCCGCTTCAGGTATATATATTCTAAAAATAAATCATTTATCATATATTCATAAAAATTATCACAACATAACTCATCTTTTCATAATACCTAAAAACATGTTTTGCTCATAAAATCTTTCATATCATAATACATTTCACGTAAAATAATATTCATGCCACACATGTGCTGTTAAAAGTCATACTTCCTATTCTAAAATCATGCTTTTTTGACACCTCATACATACATATACATTTTAATCATCATAGCAGTATTTTCCCAATCGTACATTTCATTCGTAATAAACAGTTATAACATAGGTTTTTCTGAAAATAAACTTACTCATAATTAATCAAAATTTACATGGAAATTAACTACTTTAGTTTATTCCCTTATCTGGCTACTGAGAAAGCCCCCAAAATATCCTAAGCTAACCCCCGTATAACTTCCTGATCAATACTCTGAAACTCAAAACTCCCAGTATTAAACATCAGTATTTTCATGCGTACATCATTTCCTATAACTACCATAAAATCTAATTTGGCTTAAAAAGCCTTACCTCAACTTAGGGATGATTTCCAACTTCGTCTTCCCAACGATCCGCTCTGGCAAACTCATAGAGAACTTCACCAGGAGTGTCGTGGTAGCCTCAAATCTTCGATTCGGCGACTGGCGGGGCCAATATCGAAGAGAGAGAGAGTCGTAGGAGAGAGAGGCACTGAAAGTGACAAAATATCCCGATTTTCCACTATTTATACTACCAGATTCGTCGACGAGACCCTATGTTGGTCAACGAAATTCAGGCTGCCTCAGAACCCCTCTCAGTATTTTTTCGTCGACGATGCCCTGTATTCGTCGATGAATTTTCTTCTGCACTTGTCGACGAACCCCCTGTGTTAGTCGACGAATCCAGGCAATCTCTTGAAATCATTTTTATCCCCCAAATGCAATGTCGTCGACGAACGCTTCGCGTTCGTCAACAAAGTCTACGGCCTCCTTCTGTTTCTGTTTCTATTTCTCTCGCTCTTAATATTCAAATTCCATTTTGTTTGGATTGTCACAATCATTCTCCCACAGTCCCACAATCATTCTCCCACTAACCTTCACTGAGGTTTAAAAATTTTATTGACCTCCCTCGAGGTTTTAAAAATGTCACAGACCTCTCATGAGGTTTAGCAAAAAAGCACAAATCTACCCTCAAAACACTTGTCTTTTAGAAAAATACAAGGGAAGGTCAATGTTTTTTACCCTATTCTTTTAAGCATTTGAGGCAATTCTTTTGATTTCATATTTTTTAAAAATTAAATTCAAAACCAAATACACATGTTCTTTTAGTATCAAAACAATGAATTTATTAAACATGTATTCAAATTTTTAACTATTATGAATTACCCAACTAATGAATTTGTAAATGTGTGCACTCACATACAAATATATTAAAATATACATATTAAACTCAAATTCGCATTCCCAAATGCAACCTTAATTGTGTTTAATGAAATATTTTAAATATTCTTTTAACAAAAACTTAGCCTATATTTAGAGAGACTTTGGATTTGAATTTGTATTGGATTTGAACAAAATATAATATAGAATTGTATTAAAACTTATATAAGTCCACTCAAATCCAAATCTAAAACTCGAAATTCATTCTCTCAAATATAATTTTTGTGATGACGCAAAAATATATATACGATTAAAGCACAATAATAATAAAATAAAATAAAATAAATGGTTATTAAGTTAATATCAATACAGAAGTGTTTTTTCTGTAGGATCCTTAATTCTATGTTTAATGTCTAAGAAAGACCTTATCTAAGCGAGTGCTCAGAGACCATTGCGGCTCAGTCGCTCCCTGGAGGTCGGCCTGGTCAAAATAGAATTTCATAGGATAAACAAGATAGACACTGTTTGTACACGTAAATAAGTATATATACATAAAATAGTATTTTAACAGACATAATTTGTAGAAATACATAATAAGATGATAATAATATAGATATCATATGTGGGGCCCACAAGACTACGTGGGGTCCACATGTGGGCCCCACATGAGTCCCGGAGCCACAAAACACTGTTTATATACGTAAATAAGTACATAAAATAATGTTTTAACTGATATAATTTGTAAAAATATATGATAAAATAATAATAATATAGGTACCCTATGTGGGACTCACAAGATTGTGTGGGGCCCACATGAGTCCCGAAGCCATATGGAGGTTTACACGAGTCTCAAAGCTATGTAGGATGCATAAAGTCGTATGAGAGTTATTCGAGTTACGTAGGATTCATTTGATTATCGAAGTTGTGTGGGGCCTATAAGACTATGTGGGGCTCACATGAGTTTTCAAAATTTAAATTTAATTCTTATTTAAAAAATAAAATAAATAAATACTAAAAATAGTTTAAAAGTAATAACAATGATAATAATGATTAAGAAGAATAATGAAATAATAAAATAATTAATTAACTAATTGATTAATTAGGTAAGTAATTAATTAAAAATTTATTTAATGGTAATGGTGGCAAGCACTCTCACATGGCCTTCATCCCCATCCCATACTCAACCCATACCTTGCCCATCCCTTAATTTTTAAAAAATTATAATTTCACTCATCTCCCCACACTTTTATAAATTCAATTTCTTTCCCAAAATTTTCCTATAAATAGGAAGCTCTCAACCTTCATTTTTCACAACAATTTTCCAAGGAAGAGAAAAATCAGTGAGTAAAAGAATTTGTGGTAGAGAGAGAATTTTTGAGTAGATTCTCATTCACCCACTCTTTCCGATCTCATTTCTTAGAGATAGTTATTGTATTCGTAGCACAAGATAAATGAATGAGGTAAGTAAATTTTGATTATGTTAGTTTTTTTTTTATTTAAAATTCATACCCGAATTTATTTTGTAAGTAAATTTCAATTATGTTACTTAGTTTCATAAAATTTTTATGAGTTTATTTTTACGTATATTTAATTATACCAGTTCTATCTTTAATATACTTGCATTTATTTTTGGGTTAAGAAATGTTCTAATTCTCTCGGGTAAATTTTCAGCATTTCTTTCTATTCAAAATAAAAAAAATTATATATATTTTTAACATAAAAATTGTGTGGCATGAGTTTATTTTTACGTTACATTATTCATGGAAATATGAGATTTTCATGAGATTATTTTAAATTGCATAAATTATAATAAGATGGTTTTAAAACCTCTAATGGAAAAGCAAGTTCAAAGTTACACATACTCGGTACCGTAACTTAAAGTTTAAACGAATCAGAGTGCACCCACACTGTTTACAAAATGATTATTTATGTTAGTGGATTTCTCCTGAGTGCACACTTGGTTCCGGACTAGAACTTAATAAGGAAAATCTCACTTAAAGTTTACGTACGTTGATTTAATTTGGTCGACCAGCCAGCTAAGTCCAGTCTTCGGACCGCACAACCTAGTCATGGGGGTAAACATGACTTGCGGCAAACAGGCCTAAGGGTGATTTTTTTATAATATATGTTTATACATATTTAATTACGTGTACAAAGTTACTAATGATTTGAAGGAGAAGTGTAAGTTTACATGAAAATGATCATTCTGGTGCTTAAATGACGATTTAAGGAAAACGTATAAGGAAAAGTATATATATGTTTATCATACAATTTTAAAGTTAAAAGTTTTATTTAACAGTTATAGTATATGATTATAAAATTTTACTGTTAAAATTGATGACAAAAGTTTTATGCAAAAATTTTTAAATTTATATTTATTCTAAAAGAAAATTTGAAGTTTTAGTATTAAATATTGTTTTACGAAATTTTTAAAAAAGCTTATTTTGGCCACACACTAATAATAATCTTATTTACTTACTGAGCGTCATCTCACTCTAATCATATTTTTATTACAGATAACTTTGAAGGGCATGTCGGAAATCAGGCTTAGCAAGCATGCGAGTGGAGATAGAAAAATAAAGATTGATTAGAAATATTAGTATGATTTCAAATATTTTTGTTTATGTAATTTTTCTTCTTTTGAAATAAATGATTGTAATATGGATAATTAACACTCTAGTTTAATAATAATTAAGTTTATTTGCTTCCGCTATAAATCAATGGTAAAAAATTAATATCCCAGGCCCTTCGTGGTTAGGGTGTTACAATTTTAGTGTAACTTGGTTTATAAGTTGTAGAAAGTATTTGCACAGTTGAGAAACTTACATTTCTTATCCTTTTTTCATCCTATAAAGCATGTTTCTTAAACTTTGCACTAGTTTGAAACTTACAAAAAATTATAAAAGGACAAAAAAATACAAAATAATTTGCCTTTTCATATTTAGTATTTAAAAAATAAAATACAAAATACAAATTTTATTAAATCAATGAGCATAAATTTCATTTTACATGTCATTAACAATTAATTTTTCTAAAATCTTAATCATATTAAAATAATTATTTTTAACATATTTGATATAGAAAAAATATAATCAAAAAAATTCGGTTCAATTTTTTTTCTAAATAAAGTTGCTATGTCATACGAGTCTTTACCATTATGAATTTATTTATTTTTTTGGTTAAAACTATAAGGAAAAATAACGAAATGATTTTTTAAAAGAACAAAAATTAAAAAAAGAGTGACATAATTTTTTATTTAAATGTTCCACTTAAAAAAATTTAAAATTTATTAAATCCATTCTTGCATCACATCTTATTTCACATAATTCAAAATACCATTCTCTAAAATTAAAAAAAAAAAAAAAAATTCAATACATTCTCACATCACATTTCAATTCATATTGTTGCAGCCAAAAATTGAACGACGTTCACAATCCCTGATCACAACCACCTGAAAAAAGATAAATAAGTAAGACTTGGAGGACTCGAGATGTACTCCAGGGGATCTCTCTAATGCCTAAGTCAGGGATTGACTTGAGAAGTTTTTTATGCAACAGTAAAGTAGATTTTAAAATGAGATACCTTAACCTATTCTCTGAATCCCCATTTATAGCGATGGAGTTTGACCCGAGGGTGATATGCCATTTATTGGTGAATTATGGTGTGAGCGTGAATCGCTCTTGTTATTATAGGGTTGGTGTAGATTATTCTGATCATCATGGCGTTGGCGTCAATTGCTCTGGCCGAGCAATTGACTTACGTGATAATTGCCCTCATCAATGTTGGGCTTTAGTCTCATTTGAACTTACGGTAGGTGATATATTTGGGGTATATCAGTTGTCCTGTCACGACCTGCTCATTTTTCCACTTTTATTTTTTTTTTATAATATCAATAGCACATTCCCCATATTCTAGTTCAGTTGGTCACAATCTACCTAGACCCGTGGGTATCAGGGATATATCAGAACATACAACAGAAGCCCTAACAGCAGAAAACATACAATAATGTATATCTCAATACCATATATTACAATATACCAGAGTTGCTATAGTCCACAGTATTTCCATATATACATCCTAAAATAAATCTAGGGACATTTCCCACAAAATCTAACCATCCCTACAAAAAGAAACTTACACTTCAAAAAGGGTAGATATCCAACACTAGGACAGCGGGGCTTTTCCCGCTCTTCTATCAGTGGCTCCTGAAAAGTTTATAAGATTTAGGAGTGAGACACCTCTCAGTAAGGAAAATAAACTAATACCAGTATCTGGCCACATGAGTATTTTGTGTTCTATATATATCATATATAACATATTCAATACTGTTTATAAAATCTAGGAAACATATGTATATCAAAACACAGTAGAACATACTACATTTCATAAGCATATCTCATCTCATATCATAATAGTAATAACATAAAAACATTCCTAGTAGGTTGGTTGGCTATTGTCATGAATTACCCCCACATGACTGGGTTGTGTGGCTCGAAGGCGGGACCTGACAATGGTTGGCCGACCACTGCCAAGTCAAACAGTAGTCTGTAGGTCCGATGGGTCTGCTAGACCTGATCCGTACACCAGGGGCAATGAGCACACTTCTTATCAATCACATCGTCCATCCAATCTCACACCACTCCATACAACGGCGTTAATATAGATATCATGATCATGAAGACCATGGACACATAACAACAGTACCGTGCAAGTGCTAACATAGACCAAGCCAACCAGGTTCTGATATCATATACATATACTAAAAGCGTGATATATGAATATCTCATCTCATTAATTATCAAATCAATCATATAATTTGCACATATACGTATATCATGAAAATCATCAACCTGTACGCCGGTATTACACATTTCATCATAGTTCAGCTCGTATGCCGGCAAATCATAGCACGGTCCGTATGCTGGCAAATCATAGTCACATAGCACGGCCAATACGCCAACAAATCACAGTCACATAGCACAACCTGTACGTTGGTAAATCACATCTATATAGCATGGCTCGTACGCCGGAAAATCATATAAAATCTTGGCTCGTACGCCAGTTTTTCCATCATAAACATCCATATCATCCACATTCCCAAAAAACAGTATTTCACAACATTTTTACTCATGCCACACAAATGGATTTTCACATATTTAACATACGATCATTTTCACAGTATTTTAAAAATATAAATCATATATATATATAAATATATTTATTTTTCCTGAAACCAGATGCTATATATACATATACATGCATTTTCTCAAAACAAAACTAGTTTAGTTTATCCCCTTACTTGATTCTTGGAAAGCCCCTAATAAAACTGCCCCGCATCCGTAGGGTTCCTAACTCAACACCCTGAAAATGAAAACTCTCAATATTAAAGTTCAGTATTTTCGTACGTACAACATTTTATATAACTACCACTAAGTCAAATTCGGTTTAAAGGCCTTACCTTAACTTAGGGATGATTTCCTTTGTTCCCAATTCAACACCCCTAGAAATTAAAACTCCCAATATTAAAGTTCAGTATTTATAAGTGTATAACACTTTTCTCAACTGTCACAAATCCAAATATTGAGTAAAAGACCTTACCCTAAATTTGGGATGGTTTCCAACTTGCTTTCACCAATGATCCGCTTCAGCAGATTTGGAAAGAACTTCCCTAGGAGCGTTGTGGTGACTTCGGATTGTCGATCCGGTGAAGATCTGGCCCAAAATCGACGAAAGAAAGAGGGAGAACTGAAGGGGGGGGGGGGGAGAGAGAGAGTTAGCTTCTCAGAGACACTTAAAAATCCGGATTTTTCTATTTATAGACCGGGGATTTCGTCGACGAAGTCTACGGCTTCCTTCTATTTTCAGTTTCCATTTCTCTTCCTTTATTATTTAAATACCATTATTATTCGGGTCATTACATGTCCCCCCTTCAGTTTCGAATTTTTGAAACTTATTTCCAAAGTTCGAAAGTTGTTGTTGTTATTGTCGTTGTTTTTTGTTTTTTTTTTTGTGTCGATCAGCTTTTCTCGAGGCATTTTGGGCTGCTTGTGGCTTAATGAGTTGTGCTCTATTTTTTATTTTTTTTTTGCATTTTCTAGTTTAATGAGTTGTGCTTATATTTTGGGCTGTTTTTGGGCCTCACGAGCATTTCTCGTCAGCTGGGCCTATTCTTCTTTGCCTAATGAACTGTGCTCATTTTTTTGGACAGCCTTTTGGCCTCACAAGCGTTGCTCGTTAGTTGGGCCAATTCTTCTTTGCCTAGTGAGTTGTGCTCATTTTTTAGGCAGTCTTTTGGCCTTATGAGCGTTCCTCATCAGTTGAACCGATTTTTCCTAGCCTAATAAGTCGTGCTCATCTTTTGGGTAGTTTTTTGGCCTCGCGAATGTTACTTATCGGTTGGGTCAATTCTTTTTTGTCTAATGAGTTGTGCTTATTTTTTGGGCAGTCTTTTGGCCTACCGAGCGTTGCTCGTCAGTTGGGTCAATTCTTCATTGCCTAATAAGCTGTGCTCGTTTTTTGGACAGTCTTCTGGCCTCGCGAGTTTTGCTCATCAATTGGGCCGATTCTTCTTTGCCTAATGAGCTGTGCTCATTTTTTGGGCAGTCTTTTGGCCTCACGAGCATTGCTCGTCAGTTTGGTCGATTCTTCTTTGCCTAATGAGTCATACTCATTTTTTGGGCAGTCTTCTGGCCTCACGAGCGTTGTTCGTCAATTGGGCCGATTCTTCTTTGCCGAATGAGCTATGCTTATTTTTTGGCTAGCCTTCTGGTCTCACAAGCATTGCTCGTCAGTTGAGCTAATTCTTCCTTGCCTAATGAGTTGTGCTCATTTTTTGGGCAGTCTTCTAGCCTCATGAGCGTTGCTCATCATTTGGGCCAATTCTTCCTTGCCTAATGAGTTGTGCTCATTTTTTGGGCAGTATTTTGGCCTCACGAGCATTGCTCGTCAGTTGGGTTGATTCTTCTTTACCTAATGAGTCATACTCATTTTTTGGGCAATCTTCTGGCCTCACGAGCGTTGCTCGTTAATTGGGCCGATTCTTCTTTGCCGAATGAGCTATGCTCATTTTTTGGCAAGTCTTCTGGTCTCACGAGCATTGCTCGTCAGTTGAGCTAATTCTTCCTTGCCTAATGAGTTGTGCTCATTTTTTGGGCGGTCTTTTTGTCTTGCGAGCGTTGCTCATCAGTCGGGCCGATTCTTTTTTACCTAATGAGCTGTGCTTATTTTTTTGGTAGTCTTCTGACTTCACGAGCGTTGCTTCTCAGCTGGGCCGATTCTTCCTTGCCTAATGAGCTGTGCTCATTTTTTGGGCAATCTTCTGACCTCACAAGCGTTGCTCATCAGTTGGGCTGATTCTTCTTTGCCTAATGAGTTGTGTTCATTTTTTAGGTAATCTTCTAGCCTCACGATTGTTACTCGTCAGTTGGGCCAATTATTGCTTGTTTAATGAGTTGTGCTTATTTTTTGGGCAGTCTTCTGACCTCACGAGTGTTGCTCGTCAGCTGGGCCGATTCTTCCTTGCCTAATGAGCTGTGCTTATTTTTTGGGCAATCTTCTGGCCTTACGAGCGTTGCTCGTCAATTGGGCCAATTCTTGCTTGTCTAATGAGCTATGCTCATTTTTTGGGCAGTCTTCAGTCCTTATGAGCGTTGCTCGTCAGTTGGGCTAATTCTTCTTTGCCTAATGAGTTGTGCTTTTTTTTGGGCAATCTTTTGACCTCACGAACGTTGCTCGTCAGTTAAGCCTATTTTTCCTTACTTAATGAGTTGTTCTCATTTTTTGGGCTATATATTTAGTAACATTTTGGCAATTTATGATGCTGGGATGGTTGTTCAATTCAACAGGTTCTTGCAGTTTTGATTTCATTAGAGTTAAAGATGTGAGTTCTGGTATTTTCAATATCAGTTAGGATTCGAAATCGATTCGGGGTGGATTTGTTTCAAAGGGTTTGGACGTGTATGCATCAAGTGTTCGATCATTTGCGGCAAAGGGAACTGAAGGTGAGTGTGCAGTGTTATAGATTTCGAAGACTATTTTGGTGTCGTCTATGTCATTTTTGGGATTTATAAACTCAAATTATTCGATTGTATCCCAGTTGATCTGTGAGTCCCATGTTGGATTTTTTGGACATGGGGTTGTGAGTGTAGTGGCATATTGAAGTTTGAGATTGAGATCTGTGAGACGTCTACCATTGACGACGGTGATTTTGTTACTGTTTGTTTTGATTATGGTGTGAATTGTTTAGCTGATTGTTGGGCTTTTGTGGAGTCTAGTTGTGTTTTAATTTGGATGCCGACCCGACCCCTATTTAATTAGAGATTTCTATCCTAAGGCATAGTCCATGGAGCGAAGGAGCTGTACTCGTGGGGTTGCCCCCGGGAAAATTTTGGAGCTCATTCGGAACGGAACCCTAGGCGCAACATATAAAAGGGATTGCTTTCGGGTGATTAGGGTTGGTGTGGTTGTACCTGCGTGAGAGCGAGAGGGAGAGCATTATATCGCTGCACTCTCTGTGTTTTCTTCCTGATAATATTGAAATCCCTACAATTCCGTGGACGTAGGCAAAATTGCCGAACCACGTAAATATTGTCTTGTGCGTGTGATTGATTTTCTTTGAGGTTATTTTTTTTTTCTATTTTGTTTCTCACAGGTTTCGGGAATTTGTTCTTTATTCCCAACACTGATTGGGCTCTAAGTGGTTGACAGAATGTCATTAAGGAGCTTGATTTTGTTGTTTGGGGTTTTGCCGATTACAATTGCGTAATTGCAATTTAGGTGTGTGTTGCAATTTCAACTCAAATTTCCAATTGCAATTTCAAATTCACTGTTCAGACTATTGTGTAGCGCGCATGAATATGCAAGAGTCATTATTGCTGACTCCATGGTGCATTCGACTAACCCATTGGAATTTCAAAGCTTGACTTTGTTTATTTGGCTGGTAGTGCAGCTATCATGACCCCACTATGCATTTGGTGCATAGGTAATTGTTCAATCAATTAAATAACTTGAACATCTTATTAATTATTATTAGCCATTAAGGTGGAGTTCTTCAAGCATTAAACCTGTGTCATCTATTTTTTTAGAATTATTATTGTATGATAGAGAAAAAATCATACCTTGATAATAGGCACGTTGGTTATATAAATCTTGTGCATAGAAACATCAATTGTAGTCGGGTTCGCATTAGATCCGGAATTTCCCAATATCGTAAGCTGGGTCCTGGTTATTCATCCATCAATTTTCTTACTTGGCTTCTTCAACGCGAGCAAAGCGCCTTTGACGTGCTTGAACGTAATAAACTTGTACCTTTTACTTTTCCCAGTGACCTTGTCAAGGATTGCGATGGATTCTTCGAGGTCACTGTAGGTGAAGAAGAGATTGAGGAAGTTCTTGATGGTAGTGTCCCATCCAAGGCCGCGAATAAAGAGTTTGCACTGGGTAGGGTCTCGATCGATGATGGATTGGACGACATCGAGTACATCTAGGTGTTGGACGGCTGCATTTCGGACGATCTCAATCGAGCCAATGCATCGACCTTCAATTATTTGATGTAGTCATGATAAAAAATTAAAAGAGAAAACCTCTAAAGAAGTTTCCATAGACGACGCCAACTGTTGCAACAAAAAATTGAACGACATTCACGATCCCTGATCATGACCACTTGAAAAGAAATAAATAAGTAAGACCTGGAGGACTCGAGGTGTATTTCAGAGAATTTCTCCGATGTCTAAGTCGGGATTGACTTGAGAGGTTTTTTATGCAACAGTAAAGTAAAGTTTATAATGAGATATCTTAACCTTTTATCTGAATTCCATTTATAGCGATGAAATTTGATCCAAATGAAATATGCCATTTATTGGTGAATTATGGTGCAAGCGTGAATCACTCTAATTATTACAGGGTTGGCGTAGATTACTCTGATCATCATGACATTGACATCAATTGCTCTGACTAAATAGTTGACTTACGTGATAACTGCCCTCATTAATGTTGGGTTTTAGTTTCCTTCAAACAATGGTAGGTAATATATTTGGGGTATATCACATATAATTTAAAAATAAATTTCTAAATTTTTTTAAAAAATAAAAATAAAAAATAAAAAAATTTAATTCCCTTATTACCTTCGAGCTAAAATAGAAGACGTGGACAGATAAACGTGGCGGAGGGACCTCTACACATGGCCGCCGATGGAGCGACTAGGTTCGGACGGACGCGTAAAATGACCGTAGTGCCCCTGCCAGCGACATCTTCAACCTCTAGCCCCTCAGATTGGTTAATAACAGTGACTGCAACTCACGGCGACGGCGGGTGCCAGGAGATTAGAAGATAACGAGAGTTCAGAGATGACGCCAGGGCTGACGACGGCAACGGCGGTGGCGACGCAAGCGTACGGTGAACCGTCCTACTGGGACAACCGCTACGCCAACGAATCCGGGCCTTTCGATTGGTACCAGAAGTATCCCTCCTTAGCTCCGCTCCTCCGGCTCTATGTCTCTCCCCACCACCGAGTCCTAGTCGTCGGCTGTGGGAACTCAGGTCTGCTCATGCTACATCTTTTTTGTTTGTTTTTTTGTTTTTTAATTCCGTTTTGCCCTGATCCCGTGGAATGGAGCGATCGCAATCGGACTTTTTAATTTTCTTCGAGTTTTTTAGTTTTTTGTCTATCAGTCTAGCGCCCTGAACGGAAAATGAAATTTATTAGAGGGAAGGAGAGTGATTGTTAAATTGTCCTCCCCATTTCCCCACCTGAGATCCCCCAATTCATAGGGTTTGAGGAAATGATAGATAATGAGTAATGAGGAACCCATTCCATTCCCTTCCTTCTTAAATGTGTAACTCACAAACGAGGTGTTATTGAATCAAACTATCAGCCAGTAAATTTTCCCTAAAAGATTGCTAGATTGGGGATTAATGCTTGTCGTATGTGTTTACAGCCTTCAGCGAAGGGATGGTTAATGATGGTTATAAAGATGTCGTCAACATTGATATCTCCTCCGTGGTAATTGGGGATATGCAGAAGAAATACAGTGATCGGCCAGAACTAAAATGTATCTTTTTCTATAAACTGACCAGTGTTTTATCTGTTTTTTTCCCCAATATTGTGTTATGCCAGCCACTGAGACTTATCGCAATTTATGAGTTCTGCATGGTGGGGATTCAGTCCTTCCTGCTTGTTTGAGATATAAATTTAATTTGAATCTGAAAGTGACTGCACCATCATTATTGTGCTGATAGGCTGAGCTGGAAATTGATTTTGAATCTAGTATTTTTAGGAGGAAAGTAAGTTTAAAGTTCTTTCCAAAGTTTATTTTGGTCTTTGGATACTGCAAGTTAGCTTAGAATTGATTTTATAGCATCCGCTTTTACTCCAAAGCTATTATAAACTTGTCCTAGTGTATAGAATCAAAGGCAAGATTCAAATATGAAAAGAAAATTGCAAATCATATAGCTTCTTCAACACTAGGGATTGAAGAGTGTAAGGGGGCATTTGTTTGATCTCACCAGTTTACTTAATTTCATACACATTAAGTGAATCGATTTGCCTTCAGAATGTTACAAGACATATCTCAACTAGGTCTGAAGCCCTCTTATTTGGTTAGAGTTCAAACAGTGTCTAGATAAATCTCTCATCCTTCCCATTCTTGCATAACATGCTGCACATGCATCTCTCTCTTGACAAACAACTTTAATCATTTACCAAGTTGGGTTTGAATCCGATTCATTAATTTTACCAAAAGGGACCTAAGACTTGTCAAACCAACCATCTTGTTTTTTAGATCGTAAAATCAAACCATTTTGTTAAGAATCCAATTTGGCATGCATTGGATATTGACTGCTATTCTTTGGAACGGTGAGGGGAGGTGGGACAAAAAGAGGTTAGAGTGGCTTGTCAAAGGCCAATTTGTGGCAACCATTCCTAAGTGTGATTGTAGGAGCCCCCATCTGCTAGAAAACCAATGCCTAGAGGGTGTGTGGATGGACAAGCCTACCTTGTGTGGACCATGGGTCTTACCTGGAACTTCATTGTAGGCCAACATGTGCTATTTCATTTGAGGTTGAGTCTTGCCTCACCATGCCCCACTGATGGTATAATGGTATTGAATTGGAGGCCTGAGTCGAGGACCAAACAATAACAATAATAACGAACCAAGCCTTAAGTCCCACTAGGTAGGGTCAGCTACATGAACCCTTTTCTGCCAATTTATGTGATCATGGACAAAGTCCGAGTCGAGGGCCACGGGCTAAAACTGGGTCACACTAAGAACCATGGATTAACCTCCTATCCTCTAATCCACACGGGAATAAGCCCTTGCCAATTGCCATTAAGCCAACACCACTAGTGATGGATATTGTTCTTCGTCAAAGAAGAGGGTAGCTGTACTCTCACTTACCCTATTTGAAAACTTATGTTTTTGTTAGACAGCTGCCTTTCAATGCTGAGTTTCATATTGGAGCTGCAGTTTCTTAATAATTAAGCAGATTTTGAAATGGATGTCCGAGACATGAATGCTTTTCAAGCAGGGTCCTTTGATGCCATTGTTGATAAAGGTATCCTCTTTTTTATTTTCATTCATTATTTTTTTAAATTTTTTTCCCCATTTCATGTGCAAAGGATCTTTTTAGTTTGTGTATTTGTGCTGTTTTATTTACTGGTAATGAAATGGTTGTTAAATCTGTTTATGATACTGTTTTATGTGGTTTTTCCAGGAACTATGGACTCTCTCTTGGTGAGTGCTGTGTGCTTTATACTCCTGCCTTTGTGGTGAGCTGTTTATTTATAGCAACTTCTTGTATGTAGTGTGGAAACAATTCACAACAGAATGCTGCTAAGATGCTTCAGGAGGTTGGGAGGTATGATGATACAATTAACAACATTGGACATTTATTTTGCATGTCATCTTTTTCTTTCTTGATATGTTCATCATATATTGAAGCAGTTGATGACAAACTATAGGGTGCTCAAGGATAAAGGAGTCTATATTCTGGTAACTACATCTTAATATTTTGCAGACAGAAAATCTCAACTGTTCTTTTCTCTTACTGCCCCTTACCCCGCATTGAATTGCTTTTCTGCTGTTATATCATTTATTTCCTTGCATGATCCTAATTAGTTTAAACAATGCTGCAGATTACATATGGAGCTCCAATTTATCGTCTGCGTTTATTGAGAGAAACATGCTTGTGGACTACAAAACTTCACGTCATAGGTTGATTGCAAGCCTCTTCTTTCATGCTGTAGATGTTTAGCTTTAGGCTGCTAATTGATCCTTCCCTGTTTAACTGTTTCTTACTACATTTCTGTAATTTCATAATGTCCACCAGTAGCCTTGAGGCCATTCTTCTTCTTCTTCTTCTCCCTCTCTCTCAAATAAATATCCTAAGTTTTGAAATGGTAAAGTTGTTGCTGTGTGACCTGGAGGTCAAGGGTTTGAGGCGTGGAAACAGCCTCTTGCAAAAATGCAAGATAAGGCTGTGTACTATAGGCCCATCATGGTCTGTCCCTTCCCAAGACCCTGCATATGCGGGAGCTTTGTGCACCGGGCTGCCCTTTTTATCTTAACTTCTGAAAATAATAGGCTGTTTGCAATAAAATCTGGTGAGATATGTTCGGAGTACTTAGGACTACGTGAATATTGTCATGAGGGTCTTTTGGTACTTGGGTGGCATCGCATTACCTTATAGTTAAAAAATTCTCTCTATTAATATTAAGTCTCCTGGTGACATAATATGTTATTGTCGTGATGCTTGGTCAATGTCAATGTCCAAGTTTCTCTCCAACTTTCCTTCCTATGAGAAGGTTACCAAATGAGATGGTTCAGACAGTAATATATTTGGTGGAATAAATGATTATTGATATCGCAATTAGCACCTGTTTTTTGGCTGAATTAGAACTAGTTAAGGTCTGTCATGTCTAGAATGCCAGGATATAGCATGGTACTAGGTAGAGGTAAGTCTTGCTATTAATCTGGTTGGATCATACTACTTGCACAGAGAAACTTGGTTTGGAAGGAAGCTCTGAACATCAATGGGAGCTGACAAATCCCGTTCCATTGAACGACGATGGAAGCTCAGTGGAGGCAGCTATTGGAAGGAACCTGGATGTCCATTATATATATGTCTGCACAAAGGTTAGTAGAAAAAGTTTCCTTTTCCAGCACTTTCAATTTCTATCTGTTCCGGCACTGCACCTGAATGGTTCACTTGCCTCAACACTGTTGGGGATCCATGGCAGTTATTATGGTGATCCAGCTTAGCGTAAATTGTTGACTTAACATCCCCCCCTCCCTCCTTTTCTGTCTGTAGGATGTTTCCCTAAATGAGGGGCTGAGGCATGGATCATCAGTTGGGTAATGAAGGCAATTACTTTCAGTCCTTTCCCTCTTGCTGGGACTTTTCAGCTGTAATTGAAATCAATGACAATAGCTTTTGAAGATCTGGAGAGAGAGAGGAGAGAGCAATAAAAATATCTTTTTACACTTGGTACTCCTATCTTGAATGGAACTAACTTGTAATATATTCATCCAATCTATAGTTCCAAATATCAATACCTTACAATCAAATCAATTAGATTATGTTTGGTTTGTGGAATTTGTATTCAAAGTAATAGAAATAGTTATAATTGTGTAGGTTGCAAAAGAAAGTGTTGAGTAAATGACAATGCAAAATTTTGCTTTATTTCCCTTCATCAAACATGGAACAGGTGAAATTCGCAAATAATTATTTATAATCTATTCCATGTTGTAGTTGAATATATATATTTTTTGCATTGACATTTTCATTTTGATGACAGCACTTTTTCTTTTTCACAATTATCAATTTTTTACGTTATCATCATTCTACAGTTAGGAAAACAAATTTTGTGAACAAAACTAAACTTCACAGAATTAAGGCATTCCCATCCAATCCCCACTGAGGAATTGGTGCCAAATCTGTGGCTTTATGTTACTTTTGCCCCTATCACCTGCCTAGCTAGCTATATATTGTATGATTGTGGGATTGGCTCTGCTCTGAATTGTGATAATGGGTTTCTATTTTAATCAATTGAATGAACAAACCGCATATACTTCTGTTAACCATCACATGCTGACTTTTTATTTGATTTGCTAATTGATTGTGCCTGCTGACCAGTTGTTTAATTTCTTCTTTTGCTAAAGAAATGCTATTAAAAGAAATAACAATTCTGCAGTAGCGTCATCAAATCATAACCACAATTTGCTTTTTGGTGAATCTGATCTGCTATGATTTGATGAAGAACGCGGTTGAGACTGAAATGTGATGACAGTGATGTGGGCAATTCTGCTCACTCACGCGGTAGAAGCCTTTTTAGGTTTTTGCAAATGAGTCTTGACCTCTTTTTGGTCCATCATCACCACAACCAGCCAACCATAAAGAAACAAGAAAGGGACGCGAGGTTCTTCTTCCTCTGCTTTTCCTCTTTCTTTCTCCTCTCTTCTCCCTCCTCCATCTTCTCGTCTCTTAAAATTTTCATCTTCATTTTTAATTTTTGGGGAGTATTTGACCGGCGAGTGCTGATTAGTTAACCGACTCCACCCATTCAAAAATATTAATGATGCTTTGAGAGTATAAATTTCAAATCTTGAGCTTGAATTTGAGTTGATTTAGATAAATTTTAATAAAATTTTACATCAAGTGTTATTCAAATTCGATACAAATTTAAATCTAAGATCTCTTCAAATATAAAGTAAATTTTTTTAAAAATTTAAATTTATTGTCCAAGTTATTAGGAGCGTCAACAATTATAATGCGGTTTTTAGTGATTGACAATGATGATAATGATAATAAATTTTTTTTTAAAAAATATTTGGAAGATTGGAGGATCTAGGTTTTGGAAAATGGAGCCATGCAGATGATTACAACAGTTGGTTTTAATATTAAAGGAACCTATATCCAGCATAACTAGAGAATATCTTGGATCAACCTTTACATTATACCATTAATTAAGTCCAACCCTAAAAATCGTTTCAAGATATTCCATTCATTGTTTGCATTTATATGATATGCATGTATTGCTGATAATTAATAACTTTTTTAAACATATTTATCATATTGATGTAGATATAGATAATGATAATATAAATTTAAATAGGTGGCACATTCATGGTACCAATTAAATTTGAATATAAAACAATTATTATACCATTAATTATGTGAATAAGACAAACGTTCTATAATTATTTTTCTCTGCATGGTTTTTAAAATCTCATTAAAAAATAATTTTAATTAATTAAAGAATATATATTTTTTAAAAAATTTGCAAGAAAATTTTTTGCAGGGATAATGGTTGACTCAAAAGTCATCCATTGGGACGAAATTTTCGCACGGTGGAGGAATTGATGACGTGGACCAGTCTATTGCCACGTCGACACCACAGCGCGACACACGTATATCCTGTCATTCTGTGTGTGAACAGGGACTTTGACCTTCGCGGCCTTCTCTCTCACATTTTATAGCGCTCTTCTTTTCCTCCTTCGTGTGCTCCCTTCGCTGAGGTTAGGGGTTTTTGCTTCACGAATCGACGCCCCTTTGTTGCTTTTCAGTCTCCCGAATCGACGATCATGATCCTTCTTCTTCTTCTTCTTCTTCTTCTTCATGTGTTGATGGTTTGATCGTCTGCGAAGCCATTCTCTTTGCAGATTTTTTTTCCCGAGCATTTGGCGGAGTTTCGCTAATGATAGCTGAGGGATTTTCGGGAACAGTACTTTGGGATGGCAGATAGCAGAAGACATCTCTCGACTCAGCAATTAGGTCAGTTTTAACTCGCAATTGCTCTGAGTTGGCGGGGTTCTAGTTCTAGGATTAGAATTCCTCAATTTGAAATTCGGTTTTGGTGAATTGGAATTTTTAACGGCAATGTTTTGTTTCTGTCGTTCCATCATCGATTTCGTGCGTTGATTTCGAAGTCGCATTTTTAATTTCATTGGTTGCTTTATTTGATCACTGTGTAGTTCTAAACCTCGCATGTGAACGAACACTTGTGAAGCAATTTGCTTGCATGAAATAAGTGATGAATCGGGTTCGGGTTGGATATTTATGAACATACAATCTTAGCAATTTTTCTTGTTGAATCTGATGGCTAATGTAAAATGAACAGTCATCATTTGCTTCTTCACGGTTTTTTTTTTTAAAGTGCATTGAGCTTTATCATGTGTCCCTTTTCTGATTAGAAGATGTTATCATCTCCTGGCCTTAGCATTGGACCGTGTGAGCTCTAACTTGTTTTGTGTCGTTTTTCATGGATTTAGCAGACCTTGAACAAATACTGCAAGAAGCACAAAACCGCTGGCTGCGTCCTAGTGAAATCTGTGAAATCCTTCGCAACTACCAAACGTTTCATTTGACACCAGATCCCCCTGTTACGCCTCCAGGTTGTCAATGGCATTTTTTTTTACTGTTTAATGTTTAATTTATCTTTGCTGTTGTCAGATATGCATCAACGTTGTCGAGATTTTAGACTGCTACTTTTGATACTAATAATCAAGAAGCATACTGTTTCCTAAGATTAAATTATTAATTATCATGCTGATGAATTATTCATATGCTTGTGGTTATGTGGTGTCAAATATTTTGAGAAAAAATGGATCTGTTAAAAAGGCTGCTCTTTTATCTTTATCCTAAATTAACATTTTTCTACAATGAAACTAAACCACCAAACTTACCTTAGAACTGTCAACTACTGCACTTTTTGTTCCATCTTGTGATTTAAATAGGCACTGTATAATTTATAACTGAGACTTTTTTGATAGAAGATGAGAACTTTATTTGTAGAGGAAAGAAATAAAGAATATACAAGGAGGATAAGAAAATCTCCTTAAATACAAAAAAAAAAAAAGAAAAAAGAAGGAAAATGAAACAGTTGCAAGAAACCAAGCTTACACCACCATCCAATTCGATGAATATTATAGAAACCAAATCCGCCTAAAACTTAAAAAAGCACATAAACTCAATACGCACAAAGATTATATTTCAGGGAAGAAGAATTCTGGTACTTTGCTTTGGATAGGATTTAGCATTTGGTTTCTCTTTGGTCCGGTGCAGCTGGCCATTTTAACTGGATGCTTTCTCAGATGTTCAGAGAGATTGGATAGGTTTGCACGAAGGAGAGGGAGAACTAGTTAGGAAATCTGAGTTCAAATTGATAACTGTCTCTAATACATTACAAAGAAAGTATTTATATTGCACTATTACAACTAAAACATATATATACAAAATTAACCCTACTAAAACATATAATTACGAAATAAACCTAAAGTGCTTAAAATACACAAACTAAACCTAAATTAACAAAATTTCTAAAATAATGAGAAATTTTCCTAAACTAAAATAAAAATCCCAGCTACAATGTAAACATATGAAGTTTTCCATTGGTGGTTCTCCATTTGTAGCGTACCACAGATGGCAGTATTTGTAGCATACCACAGATGTGCTCATTCTCTGTGTTGTTCCCCTCCCAAGGTCAGGTTCTTACGCATTACTCTTAATTCTTTACAAAAAAATGAATGAGATCTTTTCTAATATGAAAAAACATTAGACGTTCCATTTTCTGAGACCAATCCTCCAATTGAGAAGACCCATCAACCTGAGCTAATGCTTGTTGGTATTTTGGTTTGACACGGCATTTCCTTTAGAGTTATAGTGCATATCCATCTCAGCATTTTCATTTATGCAACTTTTGCTTTTTGGATATGATGTCTCTCAGTTGTACCACGTTATGATTCATGTAGCATGCCTGATCTTACAGTAACTTGCTTTAATATGTATCACAATGTATTCACGTTCGCTTCAGCTTGCATAATAGATCTTTGGTACCAATAGCTATCAATATGAGGAATTTTTTAACATCAAGCTCAATATTTTCTTTATTATTCTTCCTAGAGTGACTAAAATTGCATTTCACATATTTTGTCTCACTTCTGCTTGTCTACTCTACTTATAGTTTCATCAATCTAATAAAATATAATCTGCAAACCATGTACACTGCACAACATCATGTTTGATATGTCTAGTAAGTTAACCTATAACTAAAGCAAAAAAATGAGGAATTTTTCCTGTGTGCAATATTTCTAAAAATACTTTGAAGTATAGTTTGGGGGGGGGGGGTCTAGTATATTGTTTATATTTTTAAAATTTTTGCTGCATAATGATTTGTTTTGCTGTCAAATTATGTGCTTAAGTTTGGTTCTGATAGAAATTTAACATTTAATTTTTCTTCTTAAGATATTATAGTCATAACCATTTGAGTTTTATTTCCGTTTCTGTTCCTTTATGTGCAAAATCTTTTGTAGGAAGCTATTATAGCATTTGTTTTCTCAAATAATTTAGAAAGTGTGATCAACATTGCTTGTTCATCATTATTCTTACATGTTACATCCCCTGTTGATAGTTGCTAATTGCTAACCTCACCTAAATGTTGTTCCTTTTTCAGCTGGTTCTTTGTTCCTTTTTGATCGTAAAGCACTTCGATATTTTCGAAAAGATGGTCATCGGTGGAGGAAGAAAAAGGATGGGAAAACTGTCAGAGAAGCTCATGAAAAGTTGAAGGTGTGCTGTTCATTCTGTTCTTTGTAAGTTCGCTTTTTTTTTTGTTTTTTAAAATTTTTGGATTGGCCCCAAAGCTCTACTTTGGTATCTTATTGTCTATGGGTGGACCATCCACCCGTAGTTACTTTTTTGCATGTTGGCACCCTAGTAACAAAGTAACAAAGTAACAAAGAAATATGTCCCTGTTTGGCTGCCTGGTTTTTTGTTTGGTTGCATGGATTCTTAAGCACATTAACGTATATGGGGAATTTATGAATCATCTAGCTGATTGTGTCACTCATGATTTGATTACAGCATAATTTATCACCTCATCATATATTGTCTTGAAATAAGATCTGCGAAGTGGAAGCAAAACCTCCTGATGGTTTGGCACTGTGGGGAGGCGTCTTGACCATATATTTCCATTAATTTAATAGTCAGTGCAAAAATGGTATATTACATTTGTGATTGTGCATACTCGTACCAAGAAAAAAAGGCACTCAATTTTTTGATTTAGTGTCAGTTTGGATTGCGATGGATATTTTCCTTTTTATAACAATGGACTAGATAGGGTGGCATAGCGCAATAGAATCTGTTGGGCCAAGGAGAATGGGCATCTTTATTTTGCATTCCTCGTGACAGGCTTCCAGTACAAATTGACTCCATGCAACGACCCAAAAATTTAATTCTAATTTTATGTTATTAATTTTATTCTGTACATGTGATTGCACCTATCTAAGAAGGCCTGCACATTTCTAATTATAAACACATGACTAATCATAAAAAATTATAATTCTTCGGTACGTTTCTTTGAATATGATGCAGCAAGACAGCACCCGCAAAGCATATCTTGTGCCATTTTAGATTTTTGGAAACTCCTTTTGTAGATCTTTCTTATCTTACAAAAATTTGACCATATTTTGTACTAAAAAAAATGACATTGAAACAAATTCATCTTTGTTTTATGGAAATATTTTCCTTCAACAACATTGAAAATTCATGGAATTAAAATGTGGTCTTGATACTTGCTCTTCCAATTTATTATCATGGAATTAATGTGGTTCTTCAAAAGTAGTTATAAAATTTCTCCTAATAAAATTGATCACTAACTATTGCTGATACTGAAGGAGGCTGCCTAGTGGTAGTAGTTTGCTTGTTGGTATGTTTTTGTGGCATGGCCAGCCACTATTGATATGGGGGAGATTGTACCTTACTCAAGTCCCACATTGATAGGGGAGAGAGTTCTAGTATCATATAGGTAAGAGTTGAACTACGAGTGAAAGCCCCTATGCGGGATAGCTGGATCTCTTTATGATGATGTAACGTCCTCAAATTCCTTAACATAAAATGAAACATAATAAATAAAATGATCAATCCGAACCCGTGGGTAACGGGGACACCTGTCAAACACAGCGGAAACCTAAGCAGCAGTACACATAAAATTTAAATCATTCATCCATAAAGCATAATACCAGAGTTATCTACATTCCCAATATAAAGTATTTATTTACATTCCTCCAAAATATTCCAAAATACATCTAGGATCCCATAACCAAAAATAATTTTGATTCTAGTACATTGCTTACCCTCCTAACGGGGTAAAATATCACTGACTCAACGGTGGCCTTTACCCGCCGGTCCCTCTGGGTTTCTTGAAAATCATTTAATATTTGGGGGTGAGACACTTCTTAGTAAGGGAAAATAAACTAAATATAACTGTGTGACAACATGAATATATATAATGCAGTTATACTTATACAATACATTTCATATATCAGTGAACGTACGTCAAAATATACTGAATCATCAAATGCTTTCATATTATTCTAGTAACTCATATCATTTATAAATCGTCTGTTATATCTGATAATACTAAAAACATACTCAGGATGAATAGCTAGCTAGTGTCATGTATTACCCCCCATGACGGGTTGTGCAGCTTGAAGGCGGGACCCGACAATGGCTGGCCTACCATTGCTGAGTCAAATATGTCTGTAAGTACAATAGGCCCGCCACACCTTGGTCCGGACTGCCAGGTAGACATCCACACTCTATTGAAAGCCACATCGACTATCCATCTCCCACTCCCTCGTGAGGTTGTTAGTACTAATCTGATCATAAACATCTGATCTATAAGTTACGGTACCGAACCCCTGAATTGAACTAAACTAACCTCCGGGTTCTGATAACATATAATACATGATCATATATAACATCATTACGGCCTCGTGCCGAACATATCGTAATTACGGCCTCGTGCCGAACATAACATAATTACGGCCTCGTGCCGAACATAACATAATTACGGCCTCGTGGCGAACATAACATAACTACGGCCTTGTGCCGAACATAACATAATTACACGGCCTCGCGCCGGAATCATTTCAGGTATATACATTTTGAAAATAAATCAATTATCATGTATTCGTCAAAATCATCATAACATTACATATTTTTTCATAATTCCTGAAAACATACTTTACTTATAAAATTTTTCATATCATAAAACGTTTCACGTAAAATAATATTCATGCCACACATGCGCTGTATAAAATCATACTTCTTATTCTAAAATCGTAATTCTCTGGCATCTCATATATGTATATACATTTCAACATAATAGCAGTATTTCCCAAACGTACATTTCATTCATAATATACAAATATAAAATATGCTTTTCTGAAAATAAATTTACTTATAATTAATAATAATTTGCATGGAAAGTAACTGCTTTAGTTTATTCCCTTACCTGACTACTGAGAAAGCTCCTAAAATATCCTGGCCTAACCCCCGTAGGATTTCCTGATCAATACCCTGAAACTGAAAACTTCCAGTATTAAACTTCAGTATTTCTATGCGTACATCATTTCCTATAACTGTCACAATATCAAATTTGGCTTAAAAAACCTTACCTCAACTTAGGGATGATTTCCAACTCGCTTTCACCAACGATCCGCGCCGGCAGATTTGGAGAGAACTTCTCTAGGAGCATTGTGGTGACTTCAGATTGTCGATCCGGCGTAAATCTGGCCCAAAATCGATGAGAGAGAGAGAGAGAGGGCCGAAGGGGAGAGAGAGAAAAGAGAGGTAGCTTAATTTTGAAGTTAAACTCGGATTTTGATATTTATAGAATAGGGGAATTCGTCGATGAGCCACGTCATTCGTCGACAAATCCTTTAATAATCTCGTCGACAAAATTCAGTCCTCGTCAACGAAATTCAGTCGGCCCAAAACCTCTCTCGGCATTTCCTCGTCGACAGAATTCAGTCTTTTACCAGAGGAATTTTCTTATTACATAATTCTCGTTCCTCTTTGTCTGGAATTTGCACTGGTACCTCCTCATATACTAGTGAATCACTGAACTCTATCTCACCATAGCTGATAATATGAGAAGGATCTGGGACGTATTTCCTTAACATGGATACGTGGAATACGTCATGTATTCTGGATAGTGTAGGCGGTAAAGCTAGCCTGTACGCCACTGGCCCCACTTTCTCTAAAATCTCAAATGGACCGATAAATCTAGGGCTAAGTTTACCCTTCTTACCAAACCTTATAACTCCTTTTAATGGAGCTATCTTCAGAAACACATGATCATCAGCGTTGAATTCCAAATTCCTGCGGCGATGGTCGGCATAACTCTTTTGTCGGCTTTGAGTTGCACTGATTCGTTCCCTGATAAGCCGAACTTTATCATATGCCTGCTGTACCAGCTTCGGCCCCACAACTCGCCGCCCACCTATCTCGTCCTAATACAAAGGAGATCGACATCTCCTACCGTACAATGCCTCAAATGGTGCCATGCCAATACTGGACTGGTAACTGTTATTATAGGCAAACTCTACCAGCGGCATGAACTGAGTCCAGCTACCCCCAAAATCTAATACACATTCACGAAGCATATCCTCTAATATCTGTATCATCCTTTTAGTTTGCCCGTCTGACTGAGGATGGAATGCCGTACTAAACGATAACTGAGACCCCAGAGCTTCCTGCAAGCTCCTCCAAAATCGTGACGTGAATTGTGGGTTTCGATCTGACACAATAGATACAGGCACCTTATGAGAACGAACTATTTCCTGAATGTAAATCTTTGCCAGTCGGCTGAGGGAATAGCTGATCTTGATGGGGAGGAAATGGACGGACTTAGTCAACCGATCTACTATCACCCAAATCGCATTTTGACCATGCGATGTTGACGGCAGCCCTGAAACAAAGTCCATGGATATATGATCCCACTTCCACTCTGGGATAAATAGCGGCTACAACTGACCCGCTGGTCTTTGGTGCTCAGCTTTTACCTGCTGGCACGTCAAGCACTGGGTTACATATTCGGCAATCTCCCTATTCATTCCACTCCACTAGTAAAACTCTCGTAGATCCCTGTACATTTTCGTACTGCCGGGATGAACTGTATACAAAGATCTGTGAGTCTCATCTAAAATAATCCTCCTAATGTCAGCATCAGTAGGAATACACAATCTAGAACAGAACCGTAAAGCTCCGTCATCTGAAATGCAGAATTCCTCTCCTTGACCACTCTGCACTCTGTCCATTACCTCTACCGATTCTGGATCTTCTTTCTAGGCGACTTTAATTCTTTCCTGCAGAGTAGGCTGTACTACTAGGCTGGCGATACATACTGGAGTATTACTCTCTATCAATTCAATGCCGAGTCTCTCTAGATCCATCATGATCGGACGCTAAATCTCCATAGCTGCTAACGCTGATACTCCTGATTTCTTGCTTAGTACATCAGCTACCACGTTTGCTTTCCTTGGGTGGTAATTGATGGTACAATCAAAATATTTAATTAACTCTAACCACCTTCTTTGTCTCATATTCAATTCCTTCTGGGTGAAGAAATATTTTAAACTCTTGTGGTTAGATAAAATTTCGAACTGCTCACCGTACAGATAATGCCTCCAAAATTTTAATGCGTGTACCACTGCAGCTAATTTAAGATCATGGGTAGGATAGTTCTTTTCATATTCTTTCAACTGTCTAGACGCATACGCCACTACCCTGCCATGCTGCATTTACACACAGTCAAGTCTCTTCAAGGACGCATTACTGTAAATAGTATACCCCTCACTCCTAGACGGGATGATCAATACAGATGCTGTGACTAACCTCTGCTTCAGCTCCTGAAAACTCTGCTCACAGCTATTGTCCCATTCAAATTTAGCATTCTTTTTCGTTAGTCGTGTCAAAGGTCCTGACAAAGCTGATAACCCCTCAACAAAACGACGATAATAACCGGCTAATCCCAAGAAACTCCTAATCTCTTGGACGTTCCTCGGTCTAGCCCAGTTCACCACCGCCTCAATCTTACTAGGATCAGCAGAAATTCTCTCTCTTGAAATAATATGCCCCAAAAACACAACTTTCTCGAGCCAGAAGTCACATTTACTGAATTTTGCACATAGCTTCTTCTTTCTAAGCATCTGCAAAACCTGCCTCAAGTGCATCTCATGCTCCTCGTAGCTCCTCGAATAGACCAGTACATCATCAATAAAAATAACAACAAACTGGTCTAGGTATTGATGGAAGACTCTGTTCATCAAGTCCATGAATATCGTAGGAGCATTCGTCAGACCAAATGGCATAACGAGAAACTCATAATGCCCATACCTGGTCCTAAAAGCCGTCTTCGGTACATCTTCCGCTCTCACCTTTACTTGATGATAGCCTGACCTGAGATCGATCTTGAAATACACTTGTGTACCCTGGAACTGGTCAAACAAATCATCAGTACGGGGTAGAGGATACTTGTTCTTGATGGTCACCTTATTAATCTCTCGGTAATCTATGCACATCCTCATAGACCCGTCCTTCTTCTTTACAAACAGTACTGGAGCTCCCCACGGCGATACACTAGGTCGTATGAAGCCCTTATCAAGCAAATCCTGCAACTGATCTTTCAGTTTTGCAAACTCTGCCGGTGCCATTCTATACGGTGCTTTAGAAATCGGCGCTGTACCTGGAAGTAGATCAATGGGAAAATCTACTTTACGATCAGGCGCCAAACCTGGTAATACATCCGGGAACATGTCTGTAAATTCTTTCACCACAGGCATATTGATGAGTTTTAATTCATTTTTTGACATTTCCTTTACAAAAGCCACGAATCCCAGACAACCATTCTGGAGCAGTCTCCTTGCCTGAACAGTTGAGACCATCCGAGGTAAGGATTGCACTTGTGACCCTATAAATCTAAATTCGGGTTTCCCTGGAGGTCTGAATATTACTTCCCTTGCACGACAGTCTATAACAACAGAATTAGCTGCTAGCCAATCCATGCCAAAGATAATGTCAAACCTGTTCATATCCAGTACCACCAAATCAGCAGATATAATTCTCCCCTGAACATAAACTGGACAACCACGGAGCATCCTACTACATCTCACTGTTGACCTGGTCGGTGTCGCCACTAATAGTTTAACATTTAATGATTGCGTTTCCGTCCCACATAATTTCACACACCCCAATGACACAAACGAATGTGTGGCACCAGAATCAAAAAGTGTAATAACTTTAAATGAAAACATACTAACAGTACCTATCACCACGTTGCCAGCTGCCTCAGCGTCGCTTGTGTCAAAGCGAAAACTCTGGCTGGGGCCATATTCCTCTATTGGCCTCCTCGTGGCGCCTGGTAACCTCCTCGTGCAAATCTAGGAACAGGAGCAGTACCAATCTGTGTCGGACACTCTCTCATCATATGCCCTGGCTCCCTGCACCTGTAGCAGACACCTCGCCCCGCACGGCACTCCCCCAGGTGTCTCTTCCCACAAGATGGGCAAGATGGAGATGGCTGCACACCTTGGAAACCGTGATTCCGGGTTTTCTGTCTCTGGTCTCTATAGTAGCCACCTCTCTTCCACGTAGCACGACCAACTCCCTGCTAGGAACCGGAAGGTGCGAATCTCTTCTTTTGTCTCTGTTCCTTAGCTTCCAACCGATCACCAATTTCCGCTATAGTGGCTCGGTCAACCAGCTTGGCAAAATCATGCAACTTCAGAATCGATACCTGCTTGTATATTTCTCTCCTCAGGTCTCTTTCAAACTGCCGTACCTTCTGCGCCTCATCTGGAATGATGTACGAGGCGAAACGAGATAGCTCGATGAATCTCGCCGCGTACTGCTGTACTGACAGCTGTCCCTACTTCAGATTCAGGAACTCCTCAATCTTAGCCTCCATGGAAGAGGCTGGAAAATACCCGTCGAAGAATATTCCTTTAAACCGTTCCCACGTCATCTCCACAGGTATAGTCCTCTGCTGCTCTAAGAGTCTCACTGCTGACCGCCATCTCTTGGCCTCCCTAGTCAGTTTATAGGTGGCAAACAACACCTTCTGCTTCTCTGAACACTGCAGTACTGCAAATATTTTCTCTATCTCCTGCACCTAGTTTTCAGCGACGGCAGGATCTGTCCCTCCTGAGAAAGACGAAGGACTCATCTTAATAAACTTCTCAATCGAGCTACTGTGGCCTATAGACGGACCACCCTGTTTTCTCGAATTCCTGGCAATTTCTGCCATAACCTGCTGTGCCACACTGCGTAAAACAGCATCTGATTCACTACTTGCAGTGCTCGAGGGTCCAGCACCCTCACTCCCACTAGCGTGGGCACTATTGCCACCAAGATCCATCCTGAAAACAAGTAACTTAAGTCAAAACCCCCTTCTCTATACATATCATCCAACTCATATAATATTTTCTCCTAATTAATTCATCTCTCTTGATCTCAATTCAAGGTTCAATCCTGCAACCTAGATACCCAACCTAACGATAGTTTACAATGAATTTCCTGAAATCGTCACCCCAAGAAAATCACACGAACCACCACGGAAGTCCTGCATCTAGACTACAAAATTAGACCTCAAATTCCCTTATCCTATACTCTGGTATTATTACTGCTGTACTCTAGAGTCTACAGAACCTAGTATCCTAGGCTTTAATACCAAATTGTAACGTCCTCAAATTCCTTAACATAAAATGAAACGTAATAAATAAAATGGTCAACCTGAACCCGTGGGTAACGGGGACACCTGTCAAATACAGCGAAAACCTAAGCAGTAGTACACATAAAATTTAAATCATCCATCCATAAAGTATAATACCAGAATTATCTACATTCCCAATATAAA
Organism: Malania oleifera; assembly: GCF_029873635.1. Classification (NCBI taxonomy): domain Eukaryota; kingdom Viridiplantae; phylum Streptophyta; class Magnoliopsida; order Santalales; family Ximeniaceae; genus Malania; species Malania oleifera. Next base: position 1,331,175 of record NC_080419.1, read on the forward strand.
GTATTTATTTACATTCTTCCAAAATATTCCAAAATACATCTAGGATCCCATAACCAAAAATAATTCTAATCCTAGTACATTGCTTACCCTCCTAACGGGGTAAAATATCACTGACTCAACGGTGGCCTTTACTCGTCGGTCCCTCTGGGTTTCCTGAAAATCATTTAATATTTGGGGGTGAGACACTTCTCAGTAAGGGAAAATAAACTAAATACAGCTGTGTGGCAACATGAATATATATAATGCAGTTATACATATACAATACATTTCATATATCAGTGAACGTACGTCAAAATATACTGAATCATCAAATGCTTTCATATTTTTCTTGTAACGACCTGCTTAATTAACTGTTATATATATATATATATATATTATTTTTTTTTTCCATAATAGCAAATAACATATTCTGATACCATAGTATTAACCTAAGCAGCAGGAAGCAGAAATCATACAAATATAACCATAAACCATTATATACAATACCAGAGTGCTACCATGTTTTTCCCAAAATATACACATATATCAGTTTTCCCAAAACTTCCCTCAACTATACTGGGATGTACAAAAACACTCTCAAAAACATACCCACTGTCTGGCAGGTCACTACTGAAGCCCCTTTATTTGCGAGTCTGGTTTGCTCGCCTACCTGGATCACCTGAAAAATATATCAACACTGGGATGAGTCAACGCTCACTAATTAGAAATATGCTATTGCTAGTGTGTGGCAAATGAGCTACTATACATCATGAAATCTGTTTTCATATACACATGAATAACTGAGTACAAAAGTACAGTACAAATAATAGAATACACCACCCCCTTTTCCCTATTGCTTAACATGACAGTATTATGGTTATAATTCAAATACTTCTAGTGTACATAAGTATAGTCCCTGTTACTGTAAATCCGTACGTATGTAATAGTAACTGAAACTGTTCCCTGTGGCTATCTGTGTGTCATGACTTGCCCCCCTCATGACAGGGTTGTGCGGCCCGTAGGCTGGATTCACCCTGACTGGCCAACCAGGAATAAATCATTGAACTCCGTCAGTCGACCGGCCCACCTCAACCCATATTTGGATGGGGAGCCTAACCTCTTCAAGGGCCTAGGTGGTCGACCTTACCACGTATTATCTGAATAGGTGGTTGCACTAAATAAGTAACATAGTATCTATAGCAACGGTACCGTGCTCTGTAGCTGCAAGTCCAACAGGGTCTGATATCATATAATATATTTCTATATATATATATATCTATTTGATTTGTCATGATTCTGAAGTACTGAAAGAATCATGATGCCGCATAAACTGTAACTGTAATTCATACGTAATACTGAGAACTGAATGATTATAATACTGAAGCTGCATGATCATAATACTGAAATTCGTGTGATCATGGTACTAAGATCTGTATAATCTTGATACTAAAATCCATAAAATCATGGTACTGAAATTCGCATAATCATAGTACTGAAATTTGTAAAAATCATAAAACTAAATTCGTAAAACGTATATCCATACCATATTCATATTCACAAGCCACACCGTACTAAATACATAATTTTCATAATTAAATAAACTGTATAATGTTTCTAAAAACACCTAGCATAGCATATTTCCCTTACCTTAACTTTGAAAAGCCCCCAGGAAATATAAGTCTAACACCCGCAGGGCCTTCTACAAAACATCCTGAAACCAACATGTGCCAGAACATAACATCAGTATTTTTCCGCCTATATCATTTCCTATAACTGCCAGGAAGTTAAAAACTGGATAAAAGTCCTTACCTTGAATTTGGGATGAAATTCAACTTCGTTTTTCTGACGACCTGCTTCGGCAGTCTTGCAGAGAATTCAGCCAGGAGCGGTAGCTTCGAATTGTCGATCTGGCAACTGGTGGGGCCGGAATCGAAGAGAGAAGGGAGAGGGAGACGTAGAGAGAGAGAGAGAGGAGAGAGAGAGCGGCGCAAGAAATGATAAATATCCCGGTTTCCCTCCTTTTATATTGCCAGATTCATTGACGAGACACATCACCTTGTCGACGAGTCTTTCATAAAATTCGTCGACAAAGCCCTGTATTCGTCGACAAAATTCAGAGCAGTCGGAAACCTCTCTCGGTATTTTCTCGTCGACAAAGCCCTGTGTTCGTCGACGAAATTTTGAAGACCTTCGTCGACGAGACCTTGTGTTCGTCAACGAAGTTGGGCAATTTCCTGAAATTATTTTTACTCTCCCAAATGCAATTCGGTTTCTATTTTTCTCTCCCTCTTTATTTAAATTCTATTATTTTCCGGGTTACTACAATTCTAGTAACTCATATCATTTATAAATCGTCTGTTATATCTGATAATATTAAAAACATACTCAGGATGAATAATTAGCTGGTGTCATGTATTACCCCCCATGACGGGTTGTGCAGCCCGAAGGCAGGACCTGACAATGGCTGGCTGACCACTGCTGAGTCAAATATGTCTGTAAGTACGATGGGCCCGCCACACCTTGATCCGGACTACCAGGTGGACGTCAACACTCTATTGAAAGCCACATCGACTATCCGTCTCCCACCCCCTCGTGGGGTGGTTAGCACTAATTTGATCATAAACATCTGATCTATAAGCTACGGTACCGAACCCCTAAACTGAACTAAACTAACATCCGGGTTCTGATAACATATAATGCATGATCATATATAACATCAATACGGCCTCGTGCCAAACATATCGTAATTACAGCCTCGTGCCGAACATAACATAATTACGGCCTCGTGCCGAACATAACATAATTACGGCCTCGTGCCGAACATATCGTAATTACGGTCTCGTGCCGAACATAACATAACTACAACCTTGTGCCGAACATAACATAATTACACGGCCTCGCGCCGGAATTATTTCAGGTATATATATTTTGAAAATAAATCAATTATCATGTATTCGTCAAAATCATCATAACATAACATATTTTTTCATAATTCCTGAAAACATACTTTGCTCATAAAATTTTTCATATCATAATACGTTTCACGTAAAATAATATTCATGCCACACATGCGCTGTATAAAATCATACTTCTTATGATAAAATCGTAATTCTCTGGCATCTCATATATACATATACATTTCAACATAATGGCAGTATTTCCCAAACGTACATTTCATCCATAATATACAAATATAACATATGTTTTTCTGAAAATAAATTTACTCATAATTAATAATAATTTGCATGAAAAGTAACTGCTTTAGTTTATTCCCTTACCTGACTACTGAGAAAGCTCCTAAAATATTCTGGCCTAACCCCCGTAGGATTTCCTGATCAATACCCTGAAACTGAAAACTTCTAGTATTAAATTTCAGTATTTCTACGCGTACATCATTTCCTATAACTGTCGTAATATCAAATTTGGCTTAAAAAACCTTACTCAACTTAGGGATGATTTTCAACTCGCTTTCACCAACGATCTGTTCCGGCAGATTTGGAGAGAACTTCTCCAAGAGCGTCGTGGTGACTTCGGATTGTCGATTCGGCGTAAATCTGGCCCAAAATCGATGAGAGAGAGAGAGAGAGAGGGCCGAAGGGGAAAAAGAGAAAAGAGAGGTAGCTTAATTTTGAAGTTAAACTCGGATTTTGATATTTATAGAACAGGGGAATTCGTTTACGAGCCACGTCATTCGTCGACGAATTCTTTAATAATTTCGTTGTCGAAATTCAGTCCTCGTCGATGAAATTCAGTCGGCTTAAAACCTCTCTCGGCATTTCCTCGTTGACGAAATTCAGTCTTTATCGACGAATTCTCTTCTACCCTCGTCGACGAATCCCCTGTGTTCGTCAACGAGTCCTCTGGTAAATTCCTTTTCTTGTTTATTATTTAAATTCCATATTTATTCAGGTTGTCACAGATGAAGTCCACTAGATAGGTCTCGGGAGAGGTGATATGGATATGCAAGTAGCTGTTCTCGAGACTCAAAACTCATGGTCTTGTGCTTGGCTACCCGAGAGTTTCACCGTTGCAATGCACAATTGTTTTATAAATATTAACTTCTTGCTTGGTTTGTGGAATGTAATTGAAGCATGAAAGAAATCACGGGAGGAATGGAATCAAGGCAGGCATTGAATTGCTTTTGGAAAGCGAGTACTGCATTTGATTAGCATCATAAAATGAATATAGGAATTTCAGTTACAATTCATTCCGACTTTTAGTACTATTTAATGGTGGCAAAATCTCATTATGATGAAGTCCACTAGATAGGTCTTCGGAGAGGTGATACGGATATGTAAGTGGCTGTTCTTGAGACTCAAAACCCATGGTATTATGCTTGACCACCTGAGAGTCTCACGGTTGCAATACACAATTATTTATGAATATTAACCTCTTGTTTAGTTTGTGGAATGGAATTGAAGCATGAAAGGAATCACGAGAGGAATGAAAGAAATCACGCGAGGAATGGAATCAAGGCAAGGTTTGAATTGCTTTTGGAATGCGATTACTGCATTTGGTTTGTATCATAGAATGAATATAGGAATTGCAGTTACAATTCATTCTTAAATTTTTGTACTATTTAATGGTGGCTATAACGAAATGAAAAATAAATCTTTTTTCAAAAATCCACTAATACGTATATATATTTAATATTGTAAGTTTCAAATATATGACATCTAAACAATATTATTTTTATTGAAAGCTTTTGCATTTTTTGGATCATCATTTATATTTTTACATTTTTAATAATAGTAAATGATTGAGGTCAATTCTTACTATCGAGGGCATTTCCTCATCAGCTTATAGAACTATTAAATCCCTCTCACTATCTAGGGCTAACCCTACCCTTTTTACTACCAGTAACAGTAACTAGCTTACTCCTCCCCACTGGTGCACTAATAATAATAATAATAATAGTAATAATAATAATTATTATTATTATTATTATTCTTATGGCTCAAAGAGGGAGGCCTGAATTAATTTATTATTATTATTATTATTATGGCTTAAAGAGGGAGGTCTGAATAGTAGATTCTTTCGCTAGACAGCAAATGCTCACTGTAGATGGATCACCTTATCTTGCATTGAAGTTGGGGGAAACACCTTGACTGGGAAAGAGGAAATTAAAATGGGCATTTTTTATTACAAAGGCCTCTACTTTGAATCTGAAATCTGGGGACTAGCTGTGGATGGAATCAATTTTAGATCTCTTAGTCCCTCCATTGTGTGGTGGCTAGAGGGACCCTTTGACGGAGCATAAACTCATCATGCCTTTAAAGATTGCAATGAGGAAAGAGCGCCTGGTCCAGACAGTTCCACTTTGGCATTCTTTTAGGTTAACGGGTACCTTTTCAAGCATGACATTCTAAACATTTTTGAGGAGTTCCAAATATTTGGATGACTTGTCAGTTGCATCAATGCTATCCTTTGTTACCCTATTTCCAAAGAGAGTTGGGGCTGTTAAGATAAAGGATTTTTACCCTATTAGCTTGGTGGGAAGCATCTATAAAATCTTGTCAAAGTTCTAGTTAGGATCAAAAAAGCAATTCTAGAAGTCATTGGACAATACCAACATGCTTTCATGGCTGGGGGACAGATCATGGATGCTGCCCTTATTTCTACCAAGTGGTGGATGCCTATCAAAAGGAAGGAAAAAGGGGGGTGGTGTGCAAGCTTGATAAGGAGAGGGCATTTGATCATGTCAGTTGGATTTTCCTTCTATATTTACTTAGGAGGATGGGCTTTGGGGAGCTTTGATGTAGTTGGATTGCACAATGCATTAAAATTCCAAGCTTCTCAGTGCTTATAAATGGCTGTCCATCTGGATTCTCTTGATCCTATAGAGGCTTGAGACAAGGGCATCCTTTGCCCCCCTTTTTGTTTATCTTGGCGATGCAGGTATTAAGCCGCATGTTGAAGAAAGCTAGTGAAGGAGGGCTTTTTAAAAGTCTCGAGGTGGGCAAAGTTGGGAGGTTTGCGGAAATTCCAACCCTTGATGCATTTTGGTAGGGTGCAAGGCTGTTTTAGGCTTGAAAGTGAACCTTGGAAAAAGTGAGCTCATTTCGGGCAAAGTGCAGGCCCTTTCATCATGAATTCTTTGATTCAGAATGAATCAAATCTCCCCAAGTAGGATTCGAACCTATGACTTGTCAGTTAATAGCCAACTGCTCCACCATTAAGCTATTGAGGAACAACGGAAGATTAGATCTCATAGAGTTCAGTTCCACCCATGACCAATATGTGCTTGAAACTTCCTTCGCAATGTAACTCCCGGAACTTCTTCATGGTGGCTCCGTTTTGTGCCAAAGTAGGGGGGGCGGGGTTGTTCCTTGCTAGTCTTCTGGTTGTTAAATTAGAACCTTATCCATTAGTTATGTCACATTCCCTTTTAAGATAAAGGAGTTTGGAAACCCATTATTGAGAAGATCGAAAAAAATTGGCAGGCTGGAAAAGGAACTTTCTTGTCAAAAGGTGGTAGACTCACTCTCATCAAGAGCACCTTGACAAACCTTTCTGTCTATTTCTGCTTCCATTTACTGGCTTCAATTGCTAGGCTATTGGAGGGAAATTCAAAGGAGATTTCTTTGGGGAAGCTTGGGGCAGGAGTTTAAATATATATTTTATATAAACAAAAAAAATTATCAGAAGAGATAAGAATGTACATCAGAAAAAAAGGAGAAAGAAAAAATAATGAAAGAGCAAGGAGGATAAAAAATCCGTCCTTTACATCAATAATAACAAATTACAACAAAAATTCATCATAAACTAAAAGCTAACTCAATGAAGCAGACTTTACCTATCCCGCTGCAGGTCTTCCAAAGAAATGCGAAGAAGGAATATAAATAAAATCTCTTTGAATGGGGAGTGGTTAAACAATCTATTCATTTGGGTAGTTTGGGGTTGAAGGGGACACTTTAAACAAAGCCCTTCTCAAAAAAAGGTTGTGCAGGTTCATGAAAGAAAAAAAAAATCACGTTTAAATATGGGCTCGAGCATAATGAATGGATTACTCATGCTATTAGAGGACCCTATGGAGTGCGTATTTGGAAATTCATCAGGAAAGGTTGAGATGATTTTCCCCTTATTTCAGATTTCAAGTGGGGAATTGGGATGTTGTATACTTTTGGCATGATGTTTGGCGTGGCCATAGGGATCTTAGAGCTACATTTCCCTCCATCTACAATTTGGCCTACGACAAGGATGCCCTCATCAGTCACCATCTTCAAATCTCAAATCAGGGGATCTTCTGGAATATTCCCTTTACTAGAAATGTTGGAGATTTGAAACTACGTGCTTTCTCTGACTTCTACCGCAATCTCTACAATTTCTGGTACAGCAACATCCCCAACGAACAAAAATGGGCTTTGGATAGAAATAGTTTCTTCAGTGTCAGATTTTTCTTCAGGAACTCTCTCCAATGGGAACAAATTGCAGCAACTACCCTTTGTTTCACATCTGGAAGATAGCAGTCCCAACAAAGATCACCCTTCTTGCCTGGGAGGCAACACATGGAAAAAATTTAACCATGGACATCTTGCAGAAAAGGAGGCTGACCATTTACAATAGTGTTCTCTTTGTTGGGCTGATGCAGAAACAATCAACCACATCCTTCTCCCTTGCCCCTGGACAAGAAACCTGTGGAACATGGCTGTCTTTGACCATATATCACTAGGTTACTGCCAGTTCTGTAAGTGGGTGTTTTGGGCTTGGAAAGGCATTAGAACCACCAAGGAAAGGGGAAAGACTTTGAATCTCATTCCTCTTGCCATCTTTTGGTGTACTTGGAAAGAAAGGAATCGGAGAGCCTTCAGAGATTCAATTAATCTGTTTAGATTTGTGAAGAGCAATCGTGCTGGTGTTTCCAGCTGGCACAGTGGGCAATTGTGAATGCTCATGATGCAATTCTTAATTTCGGTGATTGACTGTAAGACAGCAGTCAATACAAAGATCACCTTTCTTGCCTGGGAGGCAACACAAGGGAAAATTTTAACCCTGGACAACTTGCAGAAAAGGAGGCTGACCATTTACAATAGGTGTTTTCTTTGTAGGGCTGCTGCAGAGACGATCAACTAGATCCTTCTTTCCTGCCCCTGGACAAGAAATCTGTGGAACATGGCTGTCTTTTACCAGATATCACTAGGTTACTGCCAATTCTGTGGGTGGGGGTTTGGGCTTGGAAAAGCATTAGAACCACCAAGGAAAAGAGAAAGGCTTTGAATTTCATTCCTCTTGCCATCATTTGGTGTGCTTGGAAAGAAAGGAATTGGAGAGCCTTCAAAGATTCAATTATGCCGGTTTAGAAACGGTGCTGGTGTTTCCAGCTGGCACTCTGGGATATTGTGAATGATCATAATGTAATTCTCGATTTCTGTGACATCCTGCAGAGTGATTGACTGTTTGTACCCTGGGTTGGCATCCCCTTGATGCCCAATTAATAATTGTTCTTTTTTGTCGATCCGAAAAGAAAAAAACATTATTTTTGTCACGATGGTACGGTAATTAAATTTTTTTTAATTAAATAATTATTTTTGAAAGAAAGTGTCAAGAATGCAGAAGAGAAGGAATCACCATTCAATTAACTGGAGGAATCAGCATTCTAGTTGGAAATCTTTTTCACTCTCATTTATGCAAACCAAACATGGGAGTGAGAATTGGCTACATGATTTCTTCTTCACCTTTCAACTTGATTGAGGGCTATCACTTTTATTGAATTAAAATATTTTAAATATTTTTTAACAATCCCAACTCAAATTCTTCTTAGTCTTCTTCTTTCCCCAACATATCAATTCATTCTTCCTAATTAATGTGCCTATTGGATTCCACTCTCCTAACCAATTTTCTTTATTATTATGTTCACTTATCCCTCATTCTTTGAAAATGCATAGTCTTTTTGAGTGTTGCCGATTTTTTCCTCTTTTTTTTTTTTGGGGGGGGGGGGGGGGGGGGGGGGGGGGGAGTGCAAGTGGAGGTGTTGATTGTATGGGGTAGGGAGGTAGGTGACCTAAACTCTTTACAGTGTTTCATGCTCAGAATGTTTGGCAATGAGAATCTCATCCCACAAAATCTTTCCAATTTGGGGCCTGGGCCAATCAATTTTCCTTCCCAAAAGAATTATACATTACCGGTATGTAAGGTTTTGGAAATTATACTTATTATGTTGATTTTATAGATCCTGTAGGACACTGATTTTCTCTTGCTTATTTTGGCTGCTTGTCTAAAATATGGATTCATCTTTCTTAAATCAAACTAATCATCTAAAAATAATTATTTTGCTGCTGAGGTGTTGCTCAGGCCATGCCTTGCCTATGAAGGCGTAGTTGCCTAGGTGCCTTGAGTATTGTAGTCAGTGTTGAACTTGCTTTTTGTTCATAATGGACCTGCAGTTGAAGCTGCTTCTCTATACTTTATGGTGAATTTAGAGGAGTCATCGATTTTTCTTACTGGTGTTAATTTTTTTGGCATTTTTATTAGATTTGCTAGGATTTTTTGCTGAAGTGAAGATTAAAGTAGCTTACTTATTTTTAGCTTGCTTTCCTGTCTTCTGCTGTTGTAGTTAGATTTGCTAGGATTTTTTGCTGAAGTGAAGATTAAAGTAGCTTACTTATTTTTGGCATGCTTTCCTGTCTTCTGCTGTTATAGTTATCAGTTCTTATCTCTTTTATGTAGGCCGGCAGTGTGGATGTTCTTCATTGCTATTATGCCCATGGAGAAGACAATGAGAACTTCCAGCGAAGAAGTTATTGGATGCTTGATGGGTAAGTATCGCCTTTTTTATACACGGACATTTAATACTCAAGAAAATACTGATGATGTTGTTGGAACTGCCTTTAAACTCTCAACATTCTGATAGAAAAATATTGATTTGCATGCTAAATAGTACCTTTAAACAGTCTCTGGAAGAAACAGTTATGACTTATGTTTAGTGGCAGTCGTGTTGCCATTTGGCAATTGTCTAGGTCTTTAATTTGCCACAGAAATGTGGATGATTAACTGTCTGGACTAACCCAAAAATGCATTTCTGCAGTTGTTGTGTATCCTCTTAGGTGGCTCAGTCATGTCCTGTTGTTTGATTTATAAATCAAACAAATTGCCTATTGAAACATGCATATTTTTACTTTGAAATATATAATGTGGCATTGTTGCAATGTTGTATGCACAAATTCAAAAGAATGATGACTCTGGTAGACCCAAACACTTGGTCTATAGAAAGAAATTTGTACTATGAAAGAATGATAACCTTTTTCTTCTCAAGCTCAACCCTAATCAGATCTCTCATTGTCAAGTCTTTTCTCTTTTCTCTTTTCTCTACCTTCTCCTTTTTCCCTCTAATTTTGGATTTATCTTTTGGTAATTTATTTCCAATTAGTTCCTGTAACCTGATGCTATTAGGCAGCAGGTACATAATGCTAGAAAACCCTATGAACTATCTAGCTCTTTCAGTTTGACAGGTTGTAGTTGCATTTTCCCTTCTTTTACTAGCTACAGACTATAGCTGACATGTGCACCCCTGATTTGCACTAAAATTATAGATTTGTTGAACAGAACACAGAATGTGAGGGTTGAAATTAAATAGATACTTAAAGTGCTTCCTGGGCCTTTGCTTGAGCTATGGGCTAGGTCCATCTCTGGTCTTTCCTGGGCATGTTGGTCTCCTTTGCCTGTTTTCTATATTCATTGTCAAGTAATTCCATTTTCATATTTCTGTCTATAAGTTGTTTTTGCATCTGTTTTCCTTGTTTCCAGGCAGTTGGAGCACATTGTTCTTGTGCATTACAGAGAAGTCAAAGAGGTATTTTTTTTGTACTATTCTCTTACCGTAGATCTCATATTTTCATTACATTGGATTATTGATCATCAGGACACAAGACCTGATTTGATTAGAATGGATTGGTTGACAATATTGTGAATTCTGAAGTGGGTGATTAAAGTATAGATTTTGTTGCATGCTTTGTAGGGCTACAAATCTGGTGCCTCTCGCTTGTTAAATGCAGATCCATTAACACATTCTAGGAATGCTCAAGTTAATTCTGCTCTTTGCTTGGCAAATGCAAATTCTCCTGCCCTTCCAGTTCAGACATCCTATGTATCAAGTCCGAATACAGGCGATTGGACTGGGCAGACACGGTCTTCAGAATTTGATGATGGGGATTCCGGGGATGATCCAGGAATCTGTTCTCTTAATCAACCTATCCATGGTTCAACATCTCATAACACTTCTTTGCATGCGCATGATTCTGTAGGTAAAGCTGCTTTGCTATGCTTATGGTGTTCTGTTCCTAGAACATGTTGTATGCACTTTATGATAAATAAATATAATATTTTTATGCATGAATCTTGCATTCAACTGGGCCGTCAGACATACCAATGATCCTTGAAGGTGGATGTAATATTATTACTTCATTACTTCCTATGCTTTAGCATCATACATTTGTCTCAAGTTCTTCATTATTTGTTTCTCTTATAGGCGAATTGCATTTTATTCCTCCCCGCATCAACACTCTCTCTCTAGCTTGAGTATAAAGCCTTTAGTTGACTTTTTCTTAACCTTCCTGGCATTATCCCAGACAATGAATTTGTGCACATGGTAGTAGGCAGAGATCATAATCAAAAGACCAAATGAGCACCAAGGCCATGCCAGCACAGCACCTATAGATGAGTCTTAAAGTCATTGCAGAACCTTGGGGCCTGCTTAGTTGTGGAAACTACTTTTTATTTTCTATTTCCAGTTTTCCAAAAAATTACAAAAATACCATTTTGTTTTTCATTTTTTAACATTTTTATTAAGAACTTGGAAAACAACAAAAAGATGCGTACAAATGTTGAAAACTGGAAAAGAAGGTGGAAGACTTTTATACTAGTGCCATTTTTAACACATCTTTTTGGTCATTGTGGCTTTGGAGATGTATTTTTTGTCTGATGGATGAGCACCACCACATCATAGCCCCCTCCATAAAACCCCCCTGACCCCCAAGACTGAGGTTATTAAAATCAAGATTCTTCATAGGATTGCTGGAAAAGTTAGCAGGATTAGATCATATGATCTGATTGAAGATCATAAGATTCTCTTAACAATATACAATAAATATAAAAATGCATTTATGGTGTTATTTTACATAAATTTAAACATTACAAACCTAAAAAATTGTCTTGTAAATTTTCAAGACTAGGAAATAACAAGTAACTCATATGGTATAGCCCTCCTGTAACAAAGAGATCAAGTATTCAAATTGTTGCATTCCTAATCCAATCAAACTGGATTATAATAAAAAAGGAACAAATGCTTACAGGGAGTGGAAAAAAACAAAATTTAACACATGTGAGGGACATGTGCCACTGATGAGGAGCCTATGGTGCTGATATTCCAGCTGGTAATAGATCAAGGGTTGGGAATTTTATTGGTGGAGGTGGTGCTGTGTCAAGGGAACACTGGCAGACGTGGGCTTTCAGAGGGCGGTTGACTGGGAAAATGTCAGTCAGCACGTTGGGGTTCTCTGGTTATCTGATGGCTAGGGAATTTCAGGCGATGGCTTTTCGGTGGTGTCTGTCTTCAATGGCGATAGAGTTGTTGTGAAATGAAGCCCGGAGAACTTTGAAACTCAGTGGCAGGAGTGTATTTTTTAGAAAAAAATTGCAGAGCAAACTAACAATGCTCAGTGTCTGGGATTTTCCTGTGATTTCCATACTTAGTTGTTGCGGAAATTAAAACTTGTGGAAGTGGTTTAAGGATGATCCTTCCGTGGAGATTGTGGAAGTTAGAATTTGATGGATCAGTTACAGAGGAAGATTGTGAATGTATTGGAGTTTGTTCTGCTAGCAAATTGCCGTAGGACTGTTACAGAAGATCAGAAATAGAAGGAGAAAAAATTAAGGGAGAGAGAGAGAATAAGAGAAGAGAAGAAGAAAGAACAGGGAAGAAGGAAAGAGAGACAGTGATGGATTACAACAGAAATTAGAAGATAGCAGAGAATTAGAGACAGAACAGAGAAGAACTGGATAGGAAGAAAGGAGAGAAGAGGTTGCATGAAGGAGCAAGAGAAAATGATTCTGAAAATATCAAATGATTACTAACTGTTTCATACATCACAAAAAAAGTACTTACACATCTAAAATACAATTGAGACATATATTTACAAAATAATCCCAAGTAAAATGAGAAATTACAAAATAACCCAAAGTACTTAAAATACTCAAAATAACCCTAAATTAACCAACTTCTAAAATAAATGGAATTTTCCCAAACTAAAATAGAAATTCTAGCTACATGTGAACATCTAAAGTTCCCCATTGGTGGTTTTCCATCACTAACCTCCTAAAGACTCTACGTAATTATTTAAAATAACTGCCATGTTGCTTGCGAAATTTCCCTTCCATTTGTTCTTGGAAATATGTTGAAAACCTGGTCCACTAAAGATTGAAAGCATTTAAATCATGAAGGAGTCTAAGAAACTGCACTTTTTCCTTTTCTTATTTTTTTGTTTCTTTTTTCCTGAAACATGCTGTTTTGGTTATTGCTTGCAATAATATCTCCTTTTGTTAGGGCGGATATCTTATCCTCCTTTTTCTCTCCCTTTTTCGTGTTGTTGTATTTTCCTTGCTGATAATTTTTGAAAAATAATATCTCCTTTTACTAGTTACCTCTCCCCCCCACCTCTTTCTGAAACATGCTGTTTTGGTTGATGTAGCTTGCAATTATATCCCCCGCTTTTTTCTTTTTTACTTTTTTTCTTCTTTTTTCTTAAGTAACCAGTTCCCTTGCTGCCTTTCAGGATTTTTCTCGTTATCAACAAACCCTCTTGGTTCAGCATTTGCTGGAGCTAATTTTAGTCATGGAATTAGCTCCCCTCTCTGGGCTCAAGTGCACAGCTCCAACAAAAGTGTACAGAATCCTTTTGATCGAAAATTTTATGTGGAACAGCCTGGTGGAGCTGAATCAATATCCCGTAAGCTGGTAGACGCCCGATTGGATGCTGATTGCAGAGTCCAAGATGATGTTACTACTGGAATTAGGTTGATTCCTACTGATGATATTCAAGCAGCATCAATATCTTCTCAGAGAGCAGACCTGGTTTGCAACAATACTCATCTCTTAAATTTACCTGTTTGATTTGTTGATCTTTTTTAAAAAATAAATTGATCGCTTTTACATAACATTGAGCTTAAAACAAAAGATTTACATGAATGATTTGTTAAAGTGGGTGAGTATGAACTAAAGAAATGCGCAGAATGAAATAAGTGCATTCTGTAGAATTTAGAACTAGCATTATTGCTAGAGAGAGTTAAAATGATTTGGTAATGTGTAATGAAGTCCCTTCATCTAGGCAGTTAAAATGAGAAATATGAGTAGTGTGAGTTGAGGTGGTGAGTAATGTGTCACGGGCTGAATATTTCACACCTTTGTGAAAGGACTGTGCGGTGCTAGCTAAAGCCCTCTTGTTTAACTAGCCACCTTAGTGTTTACCACAATTCACCAATGGAACACTCGTATTGTCATTCAAGCAAATATAAGCGGAAGCAATAAGCAATTTATGAAATCAATGTCACTTATGTAGTAAACATTGAAGCAACGTAATTCATTATCAACACCTCCGTTAATGATGTGAAACCCTCTATCTGCAAGGATGTCTTCAAATTCTCATCTGTCAGGTTGTACTATCTTCAAATTTGCTCTAGTTGACTAACTTCTACTTGGATCTTCGGTTTTGGCATTGAACGGCTTGAGGCAGCTGATGTGAAACACATGATGCACTTTCATCCTAGTCGGAGGGTCAATTCTGTAAGAGGCCTTCCTGACTTTGGCCAAGATGGGGATTGTTCCTTTGTACGACTCATTCACTGTGTGAGTTAACAATGGTTGCTGGCCTGTAACTAGTTCAAAAGGACTTTTGTTGGTTGTTGAACTCTTTTGGGCATTGAATCAGAATTGAGCTACATCAAGTAGTTGCACTCAATTCTTCTGGTTGGCGTTGACGAATTGGAGCAAGTACTCTTATAGTAGCCTATTGAATCTGTTTGGCTATCTGTGGATGATAGCTCGAAGAGATGTCAAGCTGTGAACCGAGGGTTCTGAAAAGTTATGTCCAGAAGTTTCCGGTGAATCTTGATTCTCGGTCATTGACAATATTTTGGGGAACACCCTAATACTTCACAATATTCTTAAAGATTAGTTGTATTGTCTTCTCTACCAAATAGTATTTTGGTGCAGTATAAACGTATCGTACTTCGAAATCCTATCCATAACCACAAATATAGATCTTGCATCTCCCACTCTGGGCAAGTTGTTGATGAAGTTTAGTGAGAGACTTCCCCACGATCTGGATGGTACTGGTAGGGGCTCCAGCAGCCTTGCAATCTTTTTCTGCTCCACCTTGTCTTGTTGGCAGGTGAGATAAGTTTGGGTATGATCAACCACATCATCACGCATGTGCGGCTAATAATACCTCTGCTTCAGTAATGCCAAAGTGCGTTGCAATCTTGGATGTCCGACCCACATGGTATCATGGTACTCTCTCAGCGGTATCTTCTTTAGATCTCCAGCTCGTGGTACAAAGAGCCAACTAACATGGATCATTAGCAATTTGTCTTCCATCCAGAACTGACAGGCTTTCCCCTCTTCTTTCAGCTTCATAAGGTTTTGCATAATTGGATCTTTGGCTACATTTTCCTTGATGCGCTCCGGCATCGTCATGGTAATTGTACTCACTGTCAAGTGTATTACCATCTGTAAGGTTTCCAACTTGGCATTTCTACTCGGTGCATCAACAACTTCGTTCAGGCACCTCGCCTTGTGCTTAAATGAGAAATCAAATTATGTTGAGAATTCTTGCCATTCTTCTTGCTTGGGTGTCAACTTCGGTTGTGTGAAGAAGTGGCTAACACCTGAGTTATCTGTTTTCACCACAAACCTTGACCCAAGTAAGTAATATTGCCACATGCGAAGACAATGTATCATCGCTACTATCTCCTCCTCCTAAGTTGTGTACTTCCGTTACGCTTCACTAAGCTTACGACTCTCGTACGCAACAGGATGTTCCTCTTGTAACAAGACTCCTCCAAGGGCATATTCCGATGCATCTGTTTGTACCTTGAAGGGTTTCATGATATCTAGAATAGCAAGTACCGGATCTCTTATCATGGCATCTTTCAAGTTAGCATAGGCTCCCTGGCACTTCTCTGTCCAGTTTCACCCCTATCCCTTCTTTAGAAGTTCAGTTAAAGGAGTAGTTCTCCTCAAGTACCCCTTTACGAACTTTCTGTAATAGTTGGCAAGACCAAGAAAGGAATGCAACTCCTTCACTGTCATTAGGATCTTCCATTCTTGAATAGCTCTCTGCTTCTCCATATCCATCCTAATATGACCTTGTTCAATCACATGTCGAAGGAAATTGATGCTCCGCTGAGTGAAACAGCACTTCTCCTTCTTCACATACAGATTGTTCTCCTTCATCTTGTTGAACGCCTTCCGTAGATGCTCTTGTTGAACACCTTCCAAAATAGTATCTTTTGTTACAAAACTCTTTTTTGACATTTCTTTGGGCTTTTTAAAATGGTCTAATGGGATTTGTTTTTTGATGTCATTTGGATTGGCAGGCAATATTGATGTAATATATATGTTTTGTTTTTCTTTTTAACTTTAACCTTTTTTTTTTTAAGGATTTATTTCCTTGTGCACTATGTAGACACCCCATTTTTTTTCTAGGGGCCAAATATAACAAAAGATGATATTTTTGTCATTATTATTATTATTATTATTATTACAATGTTTATACAAATACAACAGAGAAAAATACAAAAAAGGGAATACAACATAAAAATACAAAAAAAAGGGAATACAACAGAAAAGTACAAAAAATGGATAATGCAAGAAAAGTGAAATTCAATACAGCAGAACAAGAAATAAATGCAAAAAAAGGGGGGAGACAGGAGTCTTGATTCTCCCAGAACACTGCTGGCACCTACACGCATGCACAAAGAAAATTGGTTAGCTGTAAAGGGGCAGGTGCGAGATTAGTAGTAAATAGGTGGTTAGAGGTTTAATTTTAAATGTTTACAGTCAATGCACCCCAAGCCTATAAATTGAGGCTTTCTGAAGGAGCATGCGAAGGTAACAACAATAGCAGTGGAGAGGAAGAACAATAGATGGTAAGAAGGACCAGCAGAGAGATTCAAGTAACAGCACGTGAGCAGAGCAGAGCAATTCACAGAGGCAGAGAGGTTCATAATCAGAGAGAATCTGATATTCGGAAGCATAAACCGAAAGGGAAGCACAAGAGCATCATATAATGTCAATTGAAAGGGCCATCAACATTCTGTTCAAATACTGAAGGAGTGGAAGACAGCAGGTGGGTTTTTTTTTTTTGACTTATTCTTATATATTCTTTGTTATTTTATCTATATTCATTTAAAAACAGAACGGAAATACTCTGAAATCAATCAGATACGAACAAAGGGTACGGATCTGACCCACTGACCCAGATTCATTAACCCGACCCACGAGATAGAACCCGACCCATTGACTTGTTGACCAACCCCACAGTTTTTTTTTTTTTTGTTTTTTTTTAGAAGCCTAGCCCACTGCTCATTTTTAAAATAAAAAGCCCCAAGCCCAATTTTTAAAGCCACTGTTTTTTTTTTTTAAAAGACCAGTCCAAGCCATTTTTTTTTAAAACCAAGCCCACAATGGGCCAAGCCCATTTTCAAAATAAGCCCACAGCAATCCTCGACCCAAACAACCCCTGAACCAAACAAATCCAACTCATCCTTGGGCTAATCTAGCAAGTTGACTCACTCCGAGTGAACTAGAGCTCAACCCGGTGGGTTAACTCACCCTCGAGTCAACTAGAACCCTACTCGGTGGGTTGACTCGTCCCCCGAGTCACACTGAGCCCAACCCATTGGGTTGACTTAATAAACATAATCCAAACAAGTTCAAAATGGCTCGAATTAACAAATTTTTGTTAAAACTAATAAAAAAGGAGCAATTGAACTTATCTTGATTCTGGAGGTTCAAAGGTCTACTCTCTCCATGTCAATTTAACTTGCAAGACAAAAACCAAAAAATAGGAATGAGAAAGTTGAGAAAGCAAAGGGGGAGAGAGAAAGAGAGCAGAACAGGAAGAGAGAGAAGAAAGAAGAACACAGAAGGGGAAAGAGAAAGAGAAGAATAGAAAGAAGGCTTCGGAGAAATGGAGATAAAGAAAAAGAAAGATTCGCAGAACAGAGAAAGGGAGAGCAGGAGAGAGAGAGAGAGAGAGAGAGAGAGAGAGATAGCGGACCATAGAGAAGGAAGAGGGAGAGAGAGCACGCAAAGGAAGAAAGAGAGAGAGGAGAGAGAAAATGGGCTTTCATATGAAGGTTAGTGGGACACATATCACCTTCGCATGGTGACACTAGGCACAATCTAGTCCAAGCGTTAAAATGGGTGACGTGGCACAATTTGGACCGTCCAAGCTGTGTTTTCTCTAGATGGTTGGATGGCTGCCACGTTAGCAATCCCTATCATTTGCCCTGGGCTACTCAGAAATTGCCACGTGGCATGACGTCACCTTTTGGCAGAAAATTTAAAAATAATATAAATAAAAAATAATAAAGTGGGACATGTGTCACCATATTACAATGACATGTGTCACCATCCGTACAGTGATACATGTCACGATCTCAACCGTTCAAATTGTGTTTTCTCTAGACGGTTGGATTGCTGCCATGTTAGCGATCCCCGTCTTCTGTTTAGAGTCACTTTGGAAATGCCATGTGGTAGGGTGACGTCACGGATACCTACAGTAAATTTAAAAAACCACATGTCACCACTTCGGGATGACACCTGGCCCCCACTTCCTGAACCGATTGACCCGGTTTAGACCGGTTGAACTAGCCCATTTTTCTTGAACCCTTTTTTTTTTTAAATTTAAAATTTTAATTATTTTTATTATTATTTAATTGATTAAATATAATTAAAAAAATCATAAAAATCAGAGAAAAAAAAAGAAAAAAAATGATTTTAAGATCAAGAAAAAGATTTGAGTTATTTTGGCTCATAGTGTAAGGAAAATGGAAAGTAAAAATTGCCAAAAATGAGGAAAAGTCTTTAAAAATCCCAAAAATTTTTAGAAAAATGTTAAAAATTTCAAAAAATTTCTACAAAAATTTTGAAAAATCTGAGGATGTTTTTAAAGATTCTTTTGCTTATAATTTGATGATTTTTGTTTGTTTTTGTGTGTGCGCGTCCCTATGATTTAGAAAAGGGCAATGAGGTATTTTAGACCTCATCTGTATTAGCTCTGTGGGAGGTTTATCTAACAAGATCCACTCGTTTGGAGGTGTTATTAGACATTCCTAAATCGCCCGAGTTTTTTAACCTCTTGTTAATTTTGCTCATTTATGTGTTTATTTATTTATTTACCTCTTTGTTTATTTTAAAAGGAGTTAATTAAAGGCTATTAAATTCAATTTGGGGATAATTCATAATTAATTAGGTACCATTTGTCGAACAGGTGTGTAGGGGTGCTGATGCCTTCCTTTCGCATAACTCAATTCCCGATTCCAACTTTGGTAAAAATAGACCGAGACAATTGATTCTTTGGCCTAGGATTAGTCTAAAGACCAATCAAATGAGTAGCAATCACATGTTCTAACTGCACCTAGGTAAATAATAGGTTAGTGGCGACTCCATCAAAGTTCAATATGATTATACCTCGCCATTTCGGACCGTTCTCCGGGACTTTTTTTATCTCTATATGAAATTTTCTTTTTTTATCAAAAAAAGAAAAGGAAAAAAGAGAGAGACTGTAATACCATGTTGAAGAACTAATTCAAAAAAGAAAGAAAAAAAAAAAAAAAGATTGTAATACCATGTTGAACTAATTCATCCAAATGGTTGAACATGTCAAGTCTCAAGAGCAGTTTGAATATTTCTCTAGCATTAATATTTATTTGATTAGAAAGAATAAAAAATTTTCGAAGTTCCATGCGGTGCTTTGATTGGTAATTGTTGGAAATATAGAAAGAACAAAATCCATTCCTTAAGAGGGTCAATAGAAATTATGCTAAAGTCACTGAGAAACCATTTTCCTTGTATTTTCCATCAGATATATTCTTTTTTCTTAGTCAAAAGCTTTCTTGAAGTGTTTCACAATTTGTTTAATTAGGCTTATTCTAAAATTAACAGGAACAATTTTGAGTATCTCTTTTTTTTCATTGGTATTATTAGAATATATATATTTTTTCTCATGATAGCATTTTTTTTTCTTTTTGAAAGATATTATTTAATTTGTCAACGAAATAGGTCTGCTACACCTGTCATATGCTTACAAAGCTCAAGTGCTATATCATATGGTCATACAGGTATGTCATTTTTTATTGCTAATGAGGTTGTTGAGGATATTTAGAGAAGAAAGAAGAAAGGACTCATCTTTAAGTTGGAATTTAAGAAAGCCTATGATAAGAGTGAGTTGGAACTTCTTGGATAAGATTTTTGCGAGGAAGGGGTTTGAAGTGAGATGGCATCAGTGGATGTACAGTTGCATGTCTAACGTGAGCTATTCACTCTGGTGAATGGTGAGCCTAAATCTTGGTTTTAGAGCTATGATGAAAATCAAATAGGGGACCCACTTTCTTTGTTTTTGTTTGTTATAGTAGCTGATATCTGGAGTAGGTTGGTTGATAGGATAGTGGATAGAGGTTTAGTGAAAGGGTTAGAAGTAGGGAGGGAGGGAGTGATGGTTTCGCACCTTCAGTTTGCTGACAATACAAACTTCTTTTTAGAGGACCATAGACCTTTTTTGAATAGTTTGGGTCTTCTCATATTTTTGAGAGGGTTTCTATTATTAATGTGCCTGATGAGTGCATTGGGGAGATGTCTTCAGAGGTAGGGTGCGGTATGTTGGGTTGCCTGTTGTCCTATATAGGGGTTCCTTTTGGAGGTAATCCTAGATCTGTTAGCTTTTGGGATCTGGTCATGGAGAGGGTGTTGTGAATTTTTTACTAGTTCTGATTCTTCTTTCCTCTCTACAAATCTATTTAGAACCCCCCAAAAAAAAAATAAAAAAAAATTAAGGCTTTTATCTGGTTGGTTGCACTTAATAGAATCAATACCGATAACTTGTTGCAGATTAGGAGACCTTTGAAGGCTCTCTCTCCAAATGTTTGTGTGCTTTGCTTTAACTGTTCAGAGTCTGCATCGCATCTTTTTATGCAATGCAACTTTTCCTGGAGGGTTTTTTGGAGAATGTTGGATCTGTCCAAAGATAGTGGAGGATTTTTTGGTTGTTTCTTTTTCCGGTTTTGGTAGGAAAATTGCTGTATCTTGGGGTCTGTGGATTGAATGCAGTTTGCGGATTTTTTCAGGGAAGAATTTGTCATCTCTATATGGGAAAAGATTCATTACATGGTTTCTCCTTGGTACGTGGGTCATGGGAACTTTAAGGGGGTGAGCTTTTCAGATATTCAACATAATTGGCGATATTTGTTGGAATAGTGTGTGCTGGTTTTTTGTTTTGTTCTCTTTGCTTTTTCATCTTCTTATTTGTCTTTTATTTGGATTATCCCAGATTTTGTTTAGGAGATGTTTTGTTCTCCTGGCTATATGTTCTTAATCTATCAACAAACTTCTTCATTTGCTATAAAAAAATGGTGGTATAGGCCCCTTTGAAATTTAATTGCAGTATCATATGGTGGTACAGTCCCTTTCCTTGTCATTGTGAAAGCTTCTTCAAAAGTGAAACCCCTAATGATATTGTCAATAGTTGTTTGAGTTTCTTTTCTTATTCACAGATTTTTTATCTTTCCAAAATAGTTCTGATTACTCGCTATATCTAAAACTTTCATATATCAATGGTGAAATACTATAGGATGGATAATGCATGATCACTGTTTACTATATTATCGTAATTGACTTTGTTGTATATATATATATAGCGGGAGAGAGAGAGAGCTGTTGCCATGTGTGGTAGCTCTCAGGTATTTTTTACATTTTGCAAACAGGCATGGTACAAAAGCAACAGATTTCATTTTGCCATGTCTCTGAGATGAAAATAGTAATTTCCATTTCACTGAGCTTAGAATGGCTCTGACTGCCAGGACCTCAACCAAGATGCTATTTGCGTGTTTGACCATCTATTATTTGCCACCCTATAGGTTCGCTAGTATCATTATCAACCATTAGAGTTGCAAACTTGCATTTTATATATGAAGAGCGTGTAGAATATTATTGCTCATGCAAAGCAGACCATATGACAGTAGTTCGTGTTTCAGGTGTCCAAGGAGCATGATTTACATTTAGAGTTTCAGTCTCATTCTGATTGTCATCATGCTGTTGCTTCCGTTTCACATATTGAAAGCAGTCATCAAGGGGGTTGTACAAACAATGATGCTTCAGGGGAGCTGAAAAAGTTGGATAGTTTTGGGAGATGGATGGATAAAGAAATCGGTGTAGATTGTGATGATTCCTTAATGGCCTCTGACTCTGGCAATTATTGGAACACACTTGACACTCAGAATGATGACAAAGAAGTATCCAGTTTATCACGCCAAATGCAGTTGGATGTTGATTCCTTCCCTTCTCTCTCACAAGAACAGCTATTTAGTATATGTGATTTCTCTCCAGACTGGGCTTATTCTGGTGTTGAAACAAAGGTATGCAATTTTAAGTATCCGTGAATGATTGTCACTATATTTAGGAAAAATGACTGTCTTTTGCTGAATCAAGTTATAGATGCTAGGTAAATCCAGGATTCATGGTTGTTCTTTATGGATGTTTTTGTCAGGTTTTAATTACCGGTACATTTTTGGGTAAAACAAAGTATTCTATTGGTACTAAATGGTGCTGTATGTTTGGTGAAATTGAGGTTCCTGCTGAAGTTCTGATTAATAATGTCATTAGATGTCGTGCTCCTTCACATGCTCCTGGACGTGTTCCATTCTATGTCACCTGCAGTAACAGATTAGCATGCAGTGAAGTGCGGGAATTTGAATATCGTGAAAATTTATCGCGAGTTGCATTTTCTGTTGCTGTTGAAATTACACCAGAAGATGAACTGCGCTTCCAAATACGTCTTGCTAAACTGTTATCTTTAGACCTAAAGAGGAAGTGGTTGGATTGCTCCAATGAGGAATGTGATAAATGTAAGCTAAAGAAACAAATCTTTGCAATCAAAGGAGACAATGAGAATGATTGGAAAAAGATCGAGGCTGATTCTATTGCATTTGAAGGAAATAACTTAAATCCTAAGGATGTGTTGATCCAAAACCTCCTGAAGGACAGACTCTGTGAGTGGCTCATTTGTAAAGTTCATGAAGTTGATAAAGGGCCAAATATTTGGGATGAAAAAGGCCAAGGAGTTATTCACTTGGCGGCTGCTCTTGGTTATGACTGGGCAATGGATCCCATTGTTGCTTGTGGTGTTAGTCCCAATTTTAGAGATACACGTGGAAGAACAGGGCTCCACTGGGCATCTTTCTTTGGGAGGTCAGATTTTACATTTCCTTTGTGATAAAAAAAAAAAAAAATGTCCTTTTGTTTTTTATCACTTCTTTTTTTAATCTTCAGAGTGATGTGCAATATGTTTTGAGTGGAGCTGTTCATGAAACTTTATTTTGCATTATTATCCCATGTTGTTTAGAAAGCATGACTTGTTGTTTTTAATATGCTTTTAAGTTCATGTTCAAAATCTAGTTTATGTGATTCTTCCATTCCTACACAACTAAATGTCCTTGTCCAATTATCTTATTATATACTATTAAAGCTTGATATACATTGTTGGCCCACAACCTAACAACTTAAGCTTTTGGGTGAAGTGGTAATGTAACAAGGTATTGGAGCCACAGTTGCCAGGAGGTCCTGGGTTCTATTCATTTGGGTGAAGTGGTAATCTAAACATATGCCTACTTTGATAATCCACCTAATTGAACTTCAGGCTTGGTAATTATTTTGATTATTTACACTTTTTTCTGGTGCATTCATTGCAGAATCATAAGTTTTTCCCATGGATGCATTTTACTTGCTTAAATGCACCATGTTTTGGAAGAAAATAATGTACTTGACTTTAGGTGCATACCTAGTATCTTATAATACAGGTTTTCATCTGAATTTAAAACCAGAATAACTAGTACCTTGCCATTGTCTAGGAATATAATAGCCATGCAAAAATTGGCGTTAATTCCAACCAACTTGGAATAGCATAGAAATGATTATATTCCCAAATCTCACCAATGGGAACGTTTACTTCTTTGCTATTCCATGTTGGGTGGAGTAACACAAGTTTTTGCATGGTCATTTGCTTAGAATAACACCATCAATAAATATTCCATGTCTACCTTTTTCCATTCCGCAAATCAAATTTAAAGCCAGAAATGAAAAGGATAAACATTTCACTATGACAATAAATAGTGGATTGTTAGACAAAAAGTAGTCAAGAGTGTGCTTGAGGGCATGCATATGAGGTTGATCAACCAGGAAGTTGTGGAAGAACTAAATTCATTTTAACAATATCTTTTCTAAGATTTTGTAAATATAGATATTTCATTATAACTTGGTGAGTCTTAATAAATGGCTCAAACAGTTGCATTTTATGGATGAGACGTAATTTCTGAGGTAATTTCAGATGAGAAGATATGTTTAAATTGGGATTTTGTATGAATGAAATTCAAAAAAACTCTTTAAGTTCTTCTATATGAGGGCTCCAAATCCTAGATACAAGTATAGAAGTTCTCATGCTTTGGTCTTTATATTGTTTTTTCAAGGGAGGTGATATCCAACTAACATTGTGATTATTCAATTTTTAGCCTTGAAATGTAGTAACCAAATGCTTTGGCCTTTATATTGTTTTTGCATAGGAGGTGACAGCCAACCAACATTGTGAACTGTTCAATTTTTAGCCTTGAAATTTATTAGCAAAAAACTGTGCGGCAATGAATACATTGATGCAATTTGGTTTTGATCCTGATTGGAGGCTAAAGTATTTGTTTCTACCAAAAATTGGCTGGAGAACATGGATTGATCTTTGATTGTGGCCACCTGCAAGTAATCAAGCAAAAGATGCTTTGAGGACTTAGGGTATGCTCCGAGGGATTACTTCAATGCCTAAGTGATGTAGGACGAGATTAGGTGACCTAGTCCTACTGATTCAACCCTCACAAGCAAGCATACACACTCAAACACTTTAAATTAAGAATTCAGTTACCCAAACATAAACACAATAAATGTTGCTATATTTCACATGTTTAAGGATTTTGAAAAGGTGTATGATGCTGTCCAGAATTTAGTCCCAATTGGTTCTTTCACAAAGGTATTAAGTTAGATGTAGCAAGGATGTTATTTCAATATTTCAAGAATAAAATTCTAAGTTTAGCACAACAATATTCCACAATTGATTTCAAGCTAGCAAGCTGAAATATTGAAGTCTATGGATGCAAAGGCATATCAAATATGAAATTGCAGATTTCCAGCAAAGGCTTCATTATAAAATAAGGGTTCAAATAAGTGCTGAATTTACCAATAATACAATGGATGACTTGACGATACTCTACACAAGTTAGTCCACGCATTAAGTTCTTCGTACAAGCTTTGAAATACCAACGAATGCAGCAATGCAATGGAGTGATGGTGGCCGTGTGGGGATATGATGGTGCTGGCCGTGAGAGTGGGATAGAGATGGAGTCGCTGAATAGAATAGTGGTCTCTCACCACCTGATCTTCGAGGAGAACGACGTAGCCTCTTACTACACAATCACAAGGACTGGACAAAGTTTAACAAGCTTCACAAAGGAAAAACCTTTTAATTTCAATAACAATACTTTTCTTTCTACATAGTTCTTACTATGAAGGGGTATATATATAGCTAGCATGGGGGGACAAAGCATTAATAAGCTTAGCTAGCATGGGGAACAAAGACATTAAACAACTAACAATTCCCACACAAGCATGGGAGACACAAATAATAAAGACACCAACTTACTCGACACATTAATTACTCTTACAAGTTACTTACAAAATAAATGCTCCAACTTCTTAGACACAATAAATACTAAGCACAACTTACTAAGACTCCAACTCACTAGACATACTCGCACAATTTCCTAACATTCACATGCAAGCAAGTTGTCTTGCATGTTTACAAATTAAATACAAACAAAAGTCAAAGGGAGACCCAATTCGTGTGGGCCCAATAGAGTTGTGTGGGGCCCACAAGACCGTGTCGGGCCCACATGGGTCTTGAACTCGGACTTGCTTCGGCATCTCTACTCAAGTCTTTCTCACACTAAAAAGTCTTCAAGCATCTACAAAATAATTATGGGCTGATGTGGACATCTGGGGGTCAATGTGTCAGCATATCATCAAAGGAAATGTGGACATCTGGAGGTCGTCCACGTGTCACAATGTCTGAAAATAACATAGGTAGGGCATGCTGATCCCCATCATCTCTCCCGGGCCCAAAAGAATTCTTCTCTAAAGAATTAAAAGTGGTGTACTGGGAGTAAAATTCCGGGCTAAGATGAAGGAGCTCTTCCTTAAGATTCCAACTCCTCTCAGGAAGTGGCTTATCTCTCGACTTGACCAAGAACTTCCGGTACGATCTTGCTTGTGTGAACTTTGTTTTGTCATGTAAGATTACATCAAGGTTCTTGGGCATGGGTAAGGGTAAAGGCAAAGGCAATTCAGTTTCTCAGGTTCAAGAGGAGTGGGAAATGGAGTGCGTCACCTGCAGGGTTAGAATTTGAAAGCTCCACAAAAGAAGATGCTACAAGAAATGAGATTAGATTTTCAACATTGAAAACATTGCTTATGCTAAAATCAGCAGGAATATTAAGCATGTGAGCATTAGAACTAGTCTTCTTTAAAATTTTGAAATGTTCCTTCTTGTTAGTATGTAACTTCCTCACCTTTCCTAACGAAATCTGCTCAGGACGAATACGGACTATAACCATATCACCCTTTGAAAATTCTTTCAACATGCAATGTATATCAGCACTAGATTTATAATGTTCAAAATTCAAATTTACCTTCATTCTTATTTCAGAGTGTAGATTGTGTATATGCTTTGCAAAAGCATCAGTCGGCTCACTCACTCTAGACTTAAGTGGTAGGGGAATAAGGTCTGCAGGCTTCCTAGGACTATTTCTTGTGATAACCTGAAATGGGCTAAGGCATGTGGTCCTATTCACTACTTCAACTTGCGAATTGGTTTGGAGGTAGTAAACACTAAAACATTTAAGTTTGGTGCCTAACATGGTCCTCAAGGCTTTCAAGAAGTAACCTATGAGCTGTATATCTTCATTGGAAATAATGGTTTTGAGAAACCTATTCTCGATGAAATTCTTGTTGGTTGCTCTATCGTTGATGCACATCCCCCAAGTGTCATCTTTCTTGGGAGTAAGGAGAGTAGGGCAGGCATATAGACGTATGGTATCCTGAATAGTCATGTTCCCTCATTTCATTCACTTGTTTCATCAACATCTCACGTTCTATCGGGTTCACTCTATGATGTGATAAATGAGGCAAAGATGAACTAGGAACAAGATCCGTGACATGTGGAATCTTTCTCACGGGAGGTAACTCACTAGGTGGTTCAAGAATGACATTCTCAAACTTGGAAAGTATAAGTGATACTTTTAGTGTTGTGTCATGCTCAAGAAGGGATGTTTCAATCTCCTTAGTAACAACCTCATTCACTATCTGAGTATCTTAACTCTCCTGTTCAAATTGATTTTCACTTATGATAGTCAAGGATCCTCCACTAGTTTCTTTCTTGTCCTCCTCCTTTTTCTCACCATCTTCCCTATCAAGTGCCAAGTTCCTAGTGGGACATTGTTCAGAAAAGTGTCCTTGTTTATGGCACCTGAAGTACATTGCACTGCTAGAACTCTAGCGAGAGGATGTAATCATGGGTGCTTTTCCTTTGTCCATAGGTTGTTGGTCTTTGTAATTGCTCCCTCGGGGGTGACTTGACCTGATTGCGCTAGTCGGGACTTGTCATTACTCTGTATCTTTCGAGAGTATGACTCATTTGAAGAGGTATCAAACCGTTTTCCCATGGGCCCTTTAGTCATTTGGTCAAAGTCATGAGCTAAATTATATGCCTGTTCAAGGGACTCAATGTGATGGGGAAATAGTTTTCTCCTTAGTTTAGGCTTTAATCCTAGGCGGAATCGGGAGATCTGCTGACTAACAGTCTCATAGACACCACATCTTGTAGACAACTCATCGAATTGACTCATGTATTCTGAAAAAGTCATGCTACCTTGACGCAAGCTGTAAAGCTTATCTATGAGGTGCTCTCTATAAATAAGGGGTACATACTTCTCCCTTAACCTATCCTTCATTAGATCCCAATGCTCAATGGGTCTATGATCTAACATTGCTTCTTGCCTCTCGACATTTATCCAATAGAGTTTGGCTTGCCCCGTTAACTTCATTTTTGCAAACTTAATCTGATGAGGGTCAGTCATCTTACACCAATCAAAATAGGAATCCATCCTAGTCAACCAATCTTGGAAGACTTTAGGATCCATTTGACCATCATAGGTTGGGGCTTCTATCCTCATTACATCCTTGTAAGGTTCACGATGGTCCCTCTGGTAAGTTCTCCTAATGTGAAAGTCATCAACGTTATAGTCCTCATCATTCTAATGTTGGGCATAGGGCTCATGACGTGGGGGTCTCTTAGCAAAGTCATCTTGACGATTCACTCGCCTTTGTGGAAGGAGGGGAAGTCTTTCTCTAGGAGGCATACATGGTTCTCTTTCATCATTAATCGTACGACCTCGGTAAGGATTCTTGACTTGAGTAGACATCCTAGGGGTTGGGGAAGGATTCGGACACACTAGGGAAGCCCTTGGAATGGTGTTTGGTCACACAAAGTAAGGTCAAGTGTAAACCTAACCTAACTAAGTTCCAAATATCCAAAATTCAGAATATAGGTGGGCTGTTCTGGGCATGGTATTAAATAACGGCCGTTACGTAGCGTGACGGCCGTTATGTAATGGAAAATCATCTCTCCGATTCCGTTACAGCCCGCATTAGCGGTGAGCAGAAAATTCACGTGCGTAACGGCCATTACAGAACCGTAACGGCCCATAATGGCCGTTACACTAACGTTACGACCCGTAACATCCGTTACAACACATTACAGCCGACAGCCCCTTACACTACTGCGTACCTTTTGTGTGTCTCTCTCCATCATCTAGCTTAGATCTCCTCATTTGAAGCCTCCAAAGAAACGAAAGCAGCTTCGAAGCTTCGATTTGTTGTGCTGTTCCCTCTTTCACTCTTCGTCTCTTTCGTACAGCTTCAATCTACGGATCTGAAGCTTCAAAATCCCCAAAATCAGCTTCAATTTTTGCCTTGAAGATGTTCTTCGCAGTTCGCAGCCATCGCAGGTCAGCTGACTGGCAATTCGTCTTGAAGGTGTTTGATTTTTCCCTTGAAGGTGTTTCAATTTTTCCCTCTTCGTCAGTTCATCTCCTTTGTCCAGTGTAAGAACCCAAAAATCAGCTTCCAATCTTTGATTTGTCGCTTGAAGGAGCTGTGCTCTGCAGGTCGCCTCCATTCGCAGGCTCGCAGTCGCAGCTCCAAAAATAAGTTTTGAAGCCTTCGATTCCCCCAAATTTTGGGGGCTTGCAGGTTGCAGCTCTCTCGCAGCTTCGGTGGGGACTTGGGACTCGGGAGTGGGCATGTTTCTTCAGTTCTTCTACTTCATTGGTTAATGTAATTGTAAATTACCAATTTATTCTAAACTAATAATTTAGTTTATTTTATAATTTCAGTTTATATTTATTATTTAATTAGTATGCAAATTTATAAATGATTATATAAGTAGAATTTATTAATTAAAATAAAAAAATTAGTATAAAATTATTAAAACATAAAATTTATAAAGATAGAGAGTTAGAGTACAGATTTAGTAAAAAATTATTAATTAATATTCTACATAATTATTTTTCTAAATACCTTGACTATTAATAATTTAATATTAGATCTAAAATTTATAATAAATCCTAATTTCTACACAATTAGTCAAGTCTCAAGTGACTCAAGTACACTACCATTTAAATAATTAAATTGTAAGATTTACAATTCCATATTTATTTTTTTAAATTGTAAATTGTAATATAAATTATTGTATTGTAATATAAATTATTGGGTCTATTGACTCATTTTAAGTAACTTTATGTCTTTAATCAATTGATTCTTCATTTTAATTACATTTCTACATCTTTTTTACCCATTAAACTAATGCAAACTTTAAAAAAAATATGCCTTTTTTTGTAAGCAGCGCACTAAAATTAATATAAAAATCATAATGCCTATTAAAAAGCATTTGTAGGTTGAATGCAGGTTGTCAAAATTCATTAAAAATCATGCATTAATGGATTTAATGCTTATTTTTCGATTTTGGCATGGTTGTGCATGCGTGAAAAAAATTCACAGCCGTTACACCCGCTTCCCGTTACGTAACACCCGCATCTCCTGCGTCCCGCGACACTCGCGACCGTTACGCGACGTTACCCGCTACCGCGATTTCGAACCATGGTTCTGGGCAAAATCCTGCGAGCTAAAGAAATGAGACTTTGAGGGTTTAGCCTATTCTAACCTAGGCTATGATACCAAGATGATGTAGGACGGGTAAGGGTGGCCTAGTCCTACGGTTCAACCCTCACAAGCACATACATTCGAAACACTTTAAATTATGAATTTAATTATCTGAACTTAAACACAACAAACCAGAGGACATTTCACATGTTTTGGGATTTTGAAAGGGTATATGATGCTGTTCTGAAATAAGTCCCAATTGGTTCTTTCACTAAGGAATCAAGTTAAATGCGGAAAAGATGCTATTTCAATATTTCAAGAATGTAGTTCTATGTTAGCACAATAATATTCCACAATTGATTTAGACTAGCAAGCAGTAATATTGAAAGTCTAAGGATTCAGATATGCTATTCAAGTTTTGGAATTCAGAATTTTAGGCAAAGGGTTTATCAAAATGAAAGTGCAGAATTTGAAACTAAGGTTTAGTAATAGCAATGTATGTAAGATATAACAAGGGTTCAAACAGAAACTGAAGTTACCATGAGAATCTATGGATGCTTGACGTTGTTCAACGCAAGTCTTAGACCACACTAGAAAATTCCTTGGAACAAGCTTTGAAACACCGAGACGAACGCAACAATGTAATGGAGGGGAAGTGGTCGTGTGGGGGGGGGGGGAAGAGTTTATTTTGGTGTGGACGTGTGGATGCGTTGGAGGATAGTTAGAACTCGTCTGAAGTTCTTTGTGCACACTTTGAAATATGGATATGTATGCAGCAAATGAAATGATGGATTGGTGGCCTTGGGGTGTAACTTGGTGATGGTCGTGTGGGTGATGGAGAGAAATTGTGAAGGTGGGATAGGGATGGAGTCGCTGGATAGAATAGTGGTCTCTCACCACCTGATCTCCGAGGAGAACGACGTAGCCTCTCACTACACAATCACAAGGATTGGACAAAGCTTAACAAGCTTCGGAAAGGAAATACCCTTTAATTCAATATCAATACTTTTCTCTCTACATAGTTCTTACAATGAAGGGGAATATATATAGCTAGCATGGGGGAACAAAGACATTAAACAACTAACAATTCCCACACAAGCATGGGAGACACTTATAATAAAGACACCAACTTACTAGACACATTAACTACTCTTACAAGTTACTAACAAAATAAATGCTCTAACTTTCTAGGCACAATAAATACTAAGCACAACTTACTAACACTCCAACTCAATAGACATACACAATTTCCTAACATATACATGCAAGCAAGTTGTCTTGCATGTTTACAAATTAAATACAAACAAAAGTCAAAGGGAGGCTCAATTTGTGTGGGCCCAATGGAGCCGTGTGGGGGCCCACATGGGTTTTGAACTCGAACTTGCTTCGGCATCTTTACTCGGGTCTTTCCCACATCGAGAAATCTTCAAAATAAGTCTTCAAATAATCCATTCAAAATCTACAAACAATTATGAACCAATGTGGACATCGGGAGGTTGTCCAAGTGTCATCATGTCGGCAAAGGAAATGTGGACATCGGGAGGCCGTCCACATGTTACAGCATCTGAAAATGATATAGGTAGGGCATGTTGATCCCCATCACTAAGTCGAGGAGTGTGGGAGGATAAGATTATTTCAACAATAAGAATAAATGAGAATAAGATTAGATGATGTGATCCGTTACCTTCCTTAGGGAGTCCTTTTTATAGGCATTCAGGATATCTCCCTATTGATTTTCCTCCTAGTGGATCGCATGGGTTATATTTTGGATAGGTTACTAGGGAGTAAAGATTAGTGTGCTAACTCCTTGCTTTAATTAATAGATGTTACCTTCTTTCCATTAATACCTCGACGTTTTTCAGTTTTTGGTCTTACATTAGTTAATGCTGAGTTTAATGTTATTGTCTCTTTTAGGTTATATTAGTTGCCCTCCCTACTCTCGAGTCTTAGAGTTACCTTTTTGCCTCGAGAGTATATTGTATTTAATGTAAGTCCTTTTATTATCATGAGATTCGAATTTAGTCATCAAATGGACATCTTTGTGCCTCATGAACGATGCTCATTAGATGGACCAATTCTTTGCCAAATATTGCCTATGTTTTGTTGCCTTATGATTGGTGCTCATCAAATGGACATTTTTTAGCCTCGTGAGTGGTGCTCATCAGATGGGCTAATTTTTTTGTTGGACTGTGTCGATCCCTTGTTGCCTTATGAGTGGTGCTCATCAAATGGGCATTTTTGGGCCTTATGAGCGATGCTCATCTGATGGGGGGCCAATTTTTTGTCGAGCAATGTCTATCTCTTGTTATTTCATGAGCAGTGCTCATCAAATGGGCATTTTTGGGCCTCATAAGCGATGCTTATTAGATGGGCCAATTTTTTGTCGAGTAGTGTTCATCTATTGTTGCCTCATGAGCGATGCTCATCCAATGGGCATTTTTGGGCCTCATGAGTGATGCTCATCATATAGGTCAATATTTTGTCGAGCAATGCTCATTTTCTGGGTTGATATTCCTAGCATGATTCATCTCACAATGCCTTGTGGTCCATGCCACCTTTTTTCTCCTATAAATAGCCCCTCTTTCCTTCACTTATTCTCCATACTTGGAAGGGAAGTCTTTACTAGTGGTATGTTTCCTTACTTCTCCCTCGACTTTTTCATCAGCATCTCTAGTATATTTTCTCTTCAAATTTTTTTTGTGGTGATAACCTCCTCTAGATTGATATATTTCTGGGTTTGCTCCGTTAGCTCTCCCATATCGGTCAAGAGTTTCTTCCTTATGGAATTCAGAAAGGCACAAAGTTGTAAAGTTGTCGTCAAAGCGGCTACTGTTACTCTGTGATCTAAGTTTCTGATTTCCAAGGCTGCGTTAACAAAATGATGCATAAATTCTTTCAATGTTTCTTTCTCTTCTTGAATAGGGCTCATAAGGTGGGCCGAAATCTTCGCCATTTTTCAAGACCCAATTGAGCTGGTCTTCAATGTCCAATGTCGTGCTCTAACATTCCCCTTCAAGGCTGCTGCAACATAATTGCACTAGGACCTTGCAATTACGTCAACATTTTGAAGGTGTCAAGGTGGTCTAGGGGATCTGACTACCGATCATATCCTTCTATGTTGGACATCTTGAATTTACTGGGCAGAGGGATCTCTATTATTTCCTTGGTAAAGGGGGGATCAGAAGATCTAACTAAGGTTTTCCCAATTAAGGGTTGGTTGCAAACTTCTTTTACCAACTTTTCGAGTTGATCAATTGTTGTGAATTTTTCTTGAAATTCCCGTGACTGTTGCTCATTAATGCCCACACTATTGGCTAACTTGGCTCCTTCTGCTTCCTTCGTCGAATGCTTCATGTGGTACCATTGTCTTATCCTTAACTATCACTTCTGCTCGAACAACCCCTGGGCCATGTTCTACATGATCTTTTTCTTGCTAAAAGATCATGCTAAACATGTCCTTCACCCTCCTTTTGAAGGCTAGAAATTGGTCTAAAAGCACAATTTGCGGCAAATTGTCTATTGGTGGGGAGTGAACCAACTGGAGCAATTGATCCCTAGCAACGAGTTCAGACTTGGAATCAGCCATGATTGAGTTTTAGAAAGAAATTCTTCCAAGTTTTCCACATACAGTGTCAACTATTGCAGCCAAAATGTATTCAGGAGAATTTAGATCAATCACAACTTTGATCATTTGCCAAGAATAAGAGAAAAATGGCGTGGAGGACTTGGGGTGTACTCTGGGGGATCACTCCGTTGCCTAAGTTAGGGAATCTAGAAGGATTGTATTATCTATATTTGCAATGGTAAAAGTATGGATGAGAATAAGATTAGATGAGATGATCCCTTACCTTCCTTAGGGGGTCTTTTTTATAGGCATTCGGGATACCTCCCTATTGATTTCCCTACTCATGGATCGCAGGGGTTACATTTTGGATAGGTTACTAGGAAGTAAAGATTGGTGCGCTAACTCCCTGCTTTAATTAACGGACATTACCTACTTTCCATTAATGCCTCGATGTCTGTTCAGTTTTTGGTCTTACATTAGTTAAGACTGAGTGTAATGTCAGGGTCTCTTTTAGGTCATATTAGTATCATACATGGGTGCGGACCCTTCAGACTTCTAAGGCAATTCCTGTCCTCTATTTGGGCTTTTGAGGAGCACCGCCCTTTAGAAACACATATGCCTTCCTCTTCCTATTTTTTTTTTTTTTCCCCATGCCAGGTGGATAGCAGTTGAAGTTTACTGATCCAAGGTTGGCTACTAAAGGCCTTCTTGAGGATATTGATCCTTTTGAGCCAGCTTGTCACCTGTGTCAACTGTCAACCCAGAGTGACCAATTAGCTCCTTTTGGAAGCTTCTTCTGGGTGGCTGGGCCATCAAAGCTATTTTAATTTTTTCCTGCCACCATTCACGATAAAGTTTTGGTATGCCGATGTGCTTTTACTGCTGTGTGTGGCTACTTGTTGCAGATTTATGTTTTTTCGGTTGACTGCATCGCTGCTGTTTTTGCTAAATGACAGATTTTTGCATTACTGGTTCTACAGAGTTTCTTATTTTTGTTTTCTATTCTTCATCCAGGGAGGAAACAGTCCTTGCACTTGTTAGATTGGGTGCTGCTCCAGGTGCTGTTGATGACCCAACTCCATCATTTCCTGGTGGACAAACAGCTGCTGATTTGGCATCAAGTAGAGGACATAAAGGAATTGCTGGATATTTAGCGGAAGCTTATTTAGTCAGTCATCTTTCGTCCTTGACTATTAATCAATGTGTAAGGGACAGTGTTGCCATGAATATTGCAGAAGGGAATGCTACAGAAACTGCAGAACATATTTTTGGTCCATCAGAGGGGGCAATAGACGGGCAGCTTTCTCTGAAAGGCTCTCTCGCTGCTGTTCGAAAATCAACTCATGCTGCTGCTCTTATTCAAGCTGCCTTCCGTGCTCGCTCATTCCGACATAGACAGTTAACTAGGAGCAGCAATGATATATCAGAAGTTTTAGTGGATCTAGTTGCTCTTGGTTCTTTAAATAAGGTCCAAAAAAAGACTAATTTTAATGATTACCTGCATTCTGCAGCTGTTAAGATTCAACAAAAATATCGTGGCTGGAAGGGGAGAAAAGAATTTTTGAAGATACGAAACCGTATTGTGAGAATTCAGGTGTGCTATTTTAATTGATGTTCTTTTTCCTGGTTTTTCTACATCAATTTGTCATGTTTCTTCTACTTATTTCTTGAATGTTGAGGTGCAAGTCCTTAGTTTCATTTTTTTGTTGGTATATAATTTTATGTCAGTGGGAATGTTGGAGGTATTGTAAGTGAATTTGGTGACTAACAGAGTTCATACTTTTATAGCTTGGTCAATACTATAGATTGCCGTTTTCATAGAGGTGTAGTGGAATAGCATCCCACATCTTTGGGAAGACTAAATGTCAATGGCAGTCTTGCAACATAATTTTTGGCAGCCCCTTTTCTTTTATATGCCAGATGCCTGTAGTTTCCTGCTATGTTATGGACCTTATGCTCCCTGCTATGTTGTGGAATAGCAGTGGTTTTAAATTTTTGCTTGTACTTCTGCACAATGCTAACAGTTAGAAACCTACAATAGTAATTAAATATTTTATGTGTCACTTCCCTCTGATAATCTCATATTTAGAGATCATTGGCTAAGTTGTTCATTTTTTGAATTAGTAATATTAGACATTGTATTTCTTTCTTTTTTTAAAATAAGAAAAGATCCATTATGGGAACAACCCAATGAAAAAAACAGAGATTACTGGTGAAAAGATTTATAAAATCAATGGCAACTTGCATATTAACAATTTAACAAGAGGCTGCTTTGAACCAAAAAGAAAGTTTTTTGATCCTGTTGCATTTGACTACATTATTGTCTTATTGGTATTCCTGAAAAGCCCTTATATTCCTTTGCCCCAACACCAGCAAAAAATTGGTCTGAGGGATCAGCCGTATGCATTTTTTTCTTGAACCTACCATTTGTATCCCACTCCAAGTCCACAGCTCACTTCTAATTGAGTCGCCGCTACCCATTTAAGTCCCTGCAGTGCTTTGGCTCAGTCTCATTTGAGCATCATGAGCATGTAATAATGGTATAGTTTGGTGTGTCTATATTTTTTCTTTTAATTATTTAGATAACTAAATACAACTCTACATGGACTATTATGTAGAATTTTAGTTTTCCTTTTCTTCTCAAAATGAAATATTGCCAAGACAGCACAAGAAGAATGTTGAAACTGCATATGGATGGACCAATATGCCCAAGGGTTATTGAGGATATCCTAGAAGCAGAAAAAATTTCGGTGACATTCTGCCTACACAGTTTAGGCGCACTTTCAGACTGGATAATTATTGGTAGAAAGTAGGACCAGGGTTTAGAAGTCCACTAAGGCTAGATTCACTTGGATTTTGTCACAAGGACCGGAATTGATGAAACTGGTAGCTGGTAGTTCTGGGAAGTGAGAATAGTATGTTTTTAAGTCAGGTAGCGGGAAATCCTGTTATATTAGGGTTTTATTGTGGTAAAAAGCAAAGAATTATTCTAATGTTAATTATTTTGGTAGGGGAGGGGGTAGAGGGTTTGGTAAAGGGGGTAATAAGATTATTAAAATATAAGGTTAATGAGCTGGAATGTTAGAGGATTAAGAAATTCTAAGGAAGGAGGTTTGGTTCAGGAAGTGGTGGATAGTTATTCTCCTCAGGTCTTAATGTTACAGGAAACTAAGTTGGAATGTTTTGATGGGGGGCATTTGTTAAGGAAATTGGACCAGGCAGATTGCTCATTTGGGATACTCAGTGAAGTATGGGCAGTGGTGGTTTACTTTTGTTTATGGTCCTTCCAGAGGTAACTCTAGATCTCAGTTTTGGGGGGAATTGGGGGCTGTGTATGATTGTGTTATCCTAGATGGTTTGGGGGTGAGGGTGCCTTATATGTTGTGCGAGTCTTGTTGGAGAAAAAAGGCGGTGGGAAGTTTTTGTCTAACATGTAGTTTTTCGATACCTTCATTAGAGAAATGATTTGAGAGATATTCAGTTGTAGAATGGTGTGTTTACTTGATCAGTAGGGGGGTATGGAGCATTAGCTGTTAGTTGATCGTAATCTCTTTACTGAAGAGTGGGAGTACGAATTTCCCGATCTCACTTAAGATTCTAACTAGGCCTGTATAGGAATCCATTTTCTGGAAGATCCTCACTTTTGTGCTTTAGTGGGTCTCCGAGATCCTTTCAATGACCTATGTTGTGTTGAAGGGATATCTATATGATCCGATCAATTGCGTAAATCCCGCGGTAGCAACAAAACCGACCAACACTTTTGATGTTATTTGACGTATAATAATTTCTATGTCTATTATGGATCTGTACCCCTTGGGATCGATAAATCTTTTGGATCGTATTAACCAAAGAAATACGACTTTGCACTATAGTTAGCTCAGCACCAAATTAATAATTTGGCTACCCCATTTAAATTGGTAACCCCACCATTAACTACTTCGTTTATGAATTTCATAGTAATAGAAATACATGTCTTACCGAGACAGAATTTGTAACTTGCTATCCTCTTGCCTAGCAGGCAAAGATTGACCTCCGCCTGTTTCTAATTACTTTCCTGTTTGGTTGGAGTTGAAAAAAAGGTTAAATGGGGCTCTACTCCAATGAGAATCTGTGGATGGATCACCATGGTTTTCATAATTTGGTTGTCTTGAAGTAGTTGTGATGTTGGTTGAGATGGATTAAAAGAGCACTGTAAGGGAGCTAAAGGTGTTGGGTAGTGAAGAGATTGAGAAGTGTCTTTCTGGAGAGGAGAGAGTGAGGATAGATGTAATGGTCTCGGGCACAATTGCGGTGAGGTATTGTCCGCTTTTGGCTCACTTGCCTCACAGTTATATACTATAGAAGGCGCCTCACATAGTTGAAGCCTGAACCAACCTTATAGGCCCAAGATCTCCCTAGTACACATTCGGTGTTGGACCATGACAAAAAGGATAGAATGAGGATAGTCACTTTGATGAATAACCTAGAGAGTGTTCCTTTTCAGAAGGCAAGGAGTTGGAGGCAAAAAAATAAATTTAGATGGGTTAGGGAGGGGGGGATTGCAAATCTACTTTTTTTTTTTCTTAAGTGTCTAATGGGCAAATGAAGCATAATTATATGAGAGAAATGAAGTTGAGATCTCGCCAATTGTAGCTGATGAGAGGATGATAGCAGAATTGGCCCTTGTTTTTTTTCTTCCCCTCTTTCTTTTATAGATTTCTTAGCCGAGGAAGATTTAGAAAGATCCATGATCGAGGGGTTGGGGTGGAGTCCTATTTCAGATGTTCATATGTCTTGGTTGGAGAGGCCTTTTGGGGTGCAGGAGGTTAGGGAAACAGTAGTCTTTAAACTTGAGTGGGATAAGCCTTTTAGGCTTAATGGGTTTAATATAGCTTTTTCTGCGTGTTGTCTTTTTCTTTTTCCTTTTTTTTTTGGGGGGGGGGGGGGGTGCGTTAATATAGTTTTTTTCATGCTAATGGTAAATTGGGGAAGATAGTGAATTTTAGCTTAAGGTTCCAAATTTTGACCTATTAATTTATATCTGACGGCAGGACTTCTAGCGTCTATAAGATCATAGTTAAGGTACTTGCTGACTGGTCGAGTTCTGTGCTTGCTGTAATTATTTCTCTTGCTCAAAATGCTTTTGTGGTAGAAAGGAGCCAACTCTAATTTAGAGTTGTTTAGTAAAAATTTGTTCAAACATCTGAATATACATGTATTTACTATTTTATCCCCTGATATCATAAAAAAAAAAATTTAAAAAAAACAAAAACAAAAAGCATGAATTCTAATGTACAGGAGCCAATTGTATTTTAAGATTAACAGCTCCCAGCCCAACCCATATTTGGAAACAGGCCCCATCCCTCTGTATTTCGGAATCGTAGCTGCCCCAATTTATCTTGCCCACCCGCCGTCTCCTTATTTGAGGAGTTACTCAACAGGAAACTCTAAATCATCCTAATGCCTAGCCACACCATCACTCTTTTCCTTCGACCACACAGTGCCACTGAGACAGCACCACAAACCCATGACTGTTGATTCATAATTGGTGTCTTCCTCACTCACTACCTTTCACAACAGCAAGTGGAAGAGGCAGGCAAAGCAGCAGATTTTTAGGTGCAGCCACAGTTTGATCGTCCATCATTGGTAGGAGATCTCTGTATGGGGACTATGGCCTGATGGCAGAGGCAGCTAAGGTTTTGTTGGGGGATGGGAGTGCAATGAACATGGGACAGCCTAATCATCAATTTGAACTTGTTGGATTTTGAGTAATCCAGGATTTGAGGACTTGGGCCGACTGAGTAAACTGGCTAGAAGTTCAAATGTCTTCCAAATGTCTTCAGTGGTAACCTGGCCATTTCCAGCCCAATGGAACTTGAATAAAAGCCAACATTTTCTTGAAGCTCATAGAAATTTAGATCTTAATGGGCTTCTTGGCCAGGCCCAAAATTCTAACCATCACAAATAAGGTAATGACCCCACTACAAATTTTCGAAATGGTCTGGATAAGCCCAGTACAGCCAATTCTCATATGGGGACTGTCCTCTTCCTTTCACTGAACAGTTTTAACACCTTATTGCAGGAAAAGGTATTCCAAGCCTTCCTCTGTGCAGGACAAGGGAATCGGTGGGGTGAATCGAGCTGGGTAGCCTCTGACCGGAGGTATTAGCAACCCAGTTAGTCTTGGAAACTCTAATGGTGCTCCTGCCCTTTTGGTGGGGTGAATCGAGGAGGGCAGCCTCTGACCGGGGATATTAGCAACCCAGTTAGTCTTGGAAACTCTACTGGTACTCCTGCACTTTTGGTTTGAGAGGTTTGAGGGCTTGATTAAGAAGTTGCCCACGGCCTTATCTGAGGGAGGGTCTTGCACTATGATTCACCTAGGTGGTATGGATGATCTACAGAGATTGGCTGCTGATCATGGGGATGGTTCTTATGGTAAGGAAGGAATTTCAAGTAGGTTTATGTTTGTGGGATGGATGGGCAAGATAATTCTTCTGGGAAAACTAGAGAAAATGTAATAAACAATGCTGAAAGTACTTTTATATATTGTGAATTCCCAGAATTTTCAAGAGACACAAATGTGAGGAGTAGTGTCACGGTTTGACAATTTTCACACCCTTGTGAACGGCCGTGCTGCGCTAGCTAAAGCACTCTTGTTTAACTAGCCAGCCTATCGTTTACCAACATTCATCCACGAAGCACTTTCATTAACATTCATTCAGATACCAGCGGAAACAGTAATCAATTCATGAAAGTCGTGGTAAACAAGCAGTAAACATTGAAGCAAACGTAATTCATTAACAAATCCTCCGTTGACATGGTGTACTTAGCGTGGGAGGCAAGTAGGCTAAGCACGTTGACAATTGCTAGTGAGTTTTACAATGACTGATGAACACTCACCCTCCCCTAAAGAGGTTTTTATGTAATTATCGTCCTGGCGCTAGGAAACATCAAAGTGCCCAAGGAGTCATACTGGCTTATTTGGCTTACAAAGACTCTACTAGCAAAAAATAACCCTACATTAGTATTTACGTGATGGAAACCCATCCCAAGCACACGAGATAAGCGGTCACAAGCAAGCATAATGCCCTGAACAAGCTTAGCTCGTGACACGAGGGCAGGAAGAAGAATTAGGGTAATGTGTTGGACAATATTAGTGATGATATTAATGAATTTGCAGACAAGGGTAGTTTGCTTTTGGATGAGATATGAGATCAGCGTGACTCTTTCTGAATCATCTGATTTACTTGGGGATTTATCTATGTGCGCCATCTCTGATGGGAGGTTTAGAGGGTACTTTATAATTGAGGAGGAAGGTTTGGGTAAGGAGCTACATTGTAAAGAAGGGATTTTGCCCACTTCAATTGTTGACGTTGATGTGGAGGACTTAGAAGCTCAGCAATTGATGGATGAGATGGATTTGTGATTAAAGAAATTAATTTGGATGGGAGGTAAAAGGAAATTGAAGAAGGGGCAACATTAATTAGTAAAACTTAAAAAGTGAATTAGTATAATGTGTTGGCCAATGCTAGTGATGATATTAGTGAATTTGCAGACAAGGGTGGTTTGCTTTTGGATGAGATATGATGTCAGTGTGATTGTTTTTGAATCATCTAACTTACTTGGGGATTTATCTATGTGACATCTCCAATGAGCGGTTTGGAGGGTACTTTATAGTTGAGGAAGATTTGGGTAAGGAGCTACATTGTAAGGAAGGGACTTGCTAACTTTAGGTGTTCAGGTCGATCTGAAAGACTTGGGAGCTCAACAATTGATGGATGAGACGGATTTGTGACAAACGAAGTTCATTTGGATGGGAGGTCAAAGGAAATTGAAGAAGAAGCAACATTAATTAGCAAAACTTCAAAATTGAATTAGTGTAATGTGTCAAACAATGTTAGTGATGATATTAGTGAATTTGCAGACAAGGGCGGTTTGCTTTTGGATGAGATATGAGATCAATGTGACTGTTTCTAGATCATCTAATTTACTTGGGGATTTATCTATGTGCACCATCTCCGATGGGAGGGTTAGAGGGTACTTTATAATTGAGGAGGAAGGTTCAGGTAAGGAGCTATACTGTGAGGATGTCACGTGCTGAATATTTCACACCTTTGTGAAAGGACCGTTTGGCGCTAGCTAAAGCACTCTTGTTTAACTAGTCAGCCTAGTGTTTACCACAATTCACCAACAGAATACTTTTTCATTGTCATTCAAGCAAATATAGGCGGAAGCAATAAGTAACTTATGAAAGCAATGGCATGCAAGCAGTACACATTGAAGCAACGTAATTCATTATCAACACCTCCATTAACAAAGTGTGTCTAGCGAGGGAGACAAGTAGGCTAAACCTGTTTACAATAGCTAGTGAGTTTTACAAGTTGATGAACACTCACCCTCCCCTAAAGAGCTTTCTATGCTATTCTCACTCTAGAACTAGGAAACATCAATATGATCAAGGAGTCATACTCCCCTTTTTAGCCTAGGGAAAAATTCCCTCTGAAAAATAATCCTACACTAGTATTTACATGATGAAAACCTACCCCAAACGCACAAGACAAGCAGTCATGGGCAAGTATAATGCTCTGAACAAGCTCGGCTTGTGACACTTCCCCGCTTATGCGGTTGATGTCCTCGTAGACTTGGACACTAGGTACACTTCAACATGAATAGTTGCATATCTTCTGCAGAAACCCAGCTGATTTCTTCGTCGCTGAGGCCTTTCCACTCCACTAAGAACTTCTGCTGCTTCATCCTTGGTACACTGTAGTTGTTGAGGTTGATCTGAAGGACAAGCTCAACAATAGATGGATGAAACGGATTTGTGATTAACGAAGTTCATTTGGATGGAATGTCAAGAAATTGAAGAAGAGGCACACATTAATTAGCAAAACTTAAAAAGTGTTCAGTGAACTATGAGGGCAGTGGCTTAAAGAGCGGTTTTTTATGTGACTAGT
Source organism: Malania oleifera (assembly GCF_029873635.1). Lineage (NCBI taxonomy): Eukaryota > Viridiplantae > Streptophyta > Magnoliopsida > Santalales > Ximeniaceae > Malania > Malania oleifera. The sequence continues at coordinate 1,374,178 of NC_080419.1, forward strand.
CAGTTAGTTACATTTTTTATTTATTTTATTTTACTTTATTGAGGATTGCCCATACTCTTTTATGTTGTAACCTCCTTTTCCTCTCTTAGTATATATTTTTTTATTATTATAAAAAAAAAGAGTTAGCACCAACAATCTGCCGCTTGAGTAGGAGACTTTCTAAAGCTTTGTTACTGAATATGTGTTTCATGTGTGGAAATAGTTCAGATGATGTGTCTCACTTAATTATTCATTCTTCTTTTGCTTGGAACTTGTGGCACTCTCTTTTTGGGGTGTTTAGAGAATTATGGGTGTGTCCAAATCCAGTGGAGTGTATGTTGACTATTTCTTTTGCTGGTTCTGGTGAAGGTAAAGATGCTAAAAGACTGTGGAGATGTGCTCTTGGGGTTATGTTGTTGGGAATTTAGCTGGAAAAAATAAATTCTAGAATTTTTACAGGGAAGAGATTATCAGTGGGGTTTATTTTGGACAAGATTCGATATTTGGCTTCTCTTAGGGCTTGTAGTGCAGACTGTTTAGGATTGCTGATCAATATGTCATCAAAGACTGGGATGCTTTATTAGAATGACTGTTTTTTTTTTTTGGGTTCTGGTGAAGGTAAAGATGCTAAAAGACCGTGGAGATGTGCTCTTGGGGTTATGTTGTTGGTTTTCAATTCTATTTGAGGACTACTTGTTCTCCTCTGTATTTTCTTCTTCTACGTTCAAATAGAAGATTCTTTATGTATATATATATATGTTAGGGGTTTTAAGGCATTGATTGGGTGGAAAGAATGAAAAATGGTTGGGGACAATGTTGTATGAACAGTACAAGGGAGGAGAGGAGGTGGAGAGAGAGAGAGAGATAGCAGCTTGACTTAAAAGCTTCCAATAAAATTGGAGAATCAGTTAAATAATATTTCATTAACTCAAATTTTCATTACAAACACTCTAAGTCTATCAAGCTAGTAGATGACATATATATAATTACGTAATAATTTTTGTAGAATGAAAAAAACAGGACTTGATATCTTGAGAGCTTCTTGGGGACCAACTTGTGTGCATCATTTCATTTCTGTTGGCAAATGTATATGCCTGTGTTTCTATTGTATTTTTACCCCTAAACTAAGTGAGAATTACTTCAATCTTCATTTGGTATTATTGGAGATGCAGTAAGATTTTCAAAAGCTTTGATGAGAGGTTTCTTGCTTATAGAAATGTGTGCCACATTCATTCTTCTTCACTTTCATTTTTATGGTGCTTGAGGGAACTGCCTGTGGTCAGTTTCAATCTACATTCATTTGAACTGCTGTGGTATGCTAGTATGCCTGTCTGATATGATCACACAACTGAATCTTCTACATTTCAGCTTGTTCGTGTTGGTTAGAAATAATTATGAACATATCACACGATGCTTGATCTTTTCTTTCATTCTGCTGATTGCTTTCAGGCTCATGTAAGGGGTCACCAAGTTCGTAAGCAATATAAGAAGGTTGTTTGGTCTGTTGGTATTGTGGAAAAAGCAATACTGCGTTGGAGGCGGAAAGGTTCTGGTTTACGAGGCTTTAGAGTGGAAAATGCTATTGGAAATGTAGAACCTGGAACTGAAAAAGCTGATGAATATGAATTTCTTCGAATTGGCCGGAAACAGAAATATGCTGGAGTTGAAAATGCTCTTGCCAGAGTCAAATCCATGGCTCGTCACCCTGAAGCTCGTGATCAGTACATGAGGCTAGTTACAAATTTTGGGAATTTAAAGGTGCCTATACATTCATTTTTTGGTGGACTTTAAATATATGCAGTTGATGGCATGTAATTATGTTTAGCGATTGTTAAATTGTTTTTGCCATCATGATCCACTCTTCTGTCTCTGCTGTTTGGCTGTTACAATTTAGTAATTATTTCCTTGAAAGAAATACAACATTGAACTCAAATATGTAAAAATATGGTGACCCATTTGCTTCTCTTCTCATGAGGCCAGGTTGTCTATGATGCTTCCACCTGGTTTTCTACAGATCTTCCCTGGCACATTAGATGACATTTTTTTAAAGATTTTAATATGATTTTTTATTGAAAAAAAAAAAGTGCCTTTGTTTGGATAGAAGAATGTACAAAGAGGATAAGAAATTCCTGAAAAGAAGAAAGGGAAAAGAATAAAAACTGAAGGAAAGTAATACCAAGATTGTGCTAACTGGAGCAGTAGTTTTTTGCCAGGAAATGTCATTTGCTGAAACAGATGCTGGTGAGGATCTTTTCCTTGTATTTGAGAATGTTACTAAAGGAAAGCAGCCACAGTGAAGAGTTTCCGTCAGGGTGAGACTTCAAAGAAAAGTTGTTATTGGTCTATGAAAGCAGTAAGAATAGTGCAGGCATACCTAACCCCCCTAACCCAAGATCTTGGAGTACCACGACTTAGTGTGCACTTGTATAACAAATATGAAACATTTTGAGATAATTGGAGATGCAACAAAAGGCACTGAGCTGGCCCCACTCTTCTGACCACAAACAATATTTTGCTGCTACTGGAGCATTTTTTATTTTCACACACACATATAGATCACTTCACTTTGAGATTTGCACATGTATAACAATGCAAATACATTGTTAGCTTAAGAACTGTTTACAGCTGGATCTGACTGTTGCATTGCCAAAAGGTTATCTGTAGCTTTGAAGCACCTGGCTGTGGCGAGCACACTTGACAGTGTGCAAGGACACTTGATAGCTTTTCCTTATTGTTGTTCTACACCAACATACCTTCATTCTTTTTCCTTTTCATTTATAGTGTCTTTATTTCTTTCTAATATTAGCCTTCCATAGTCATTTATCTGAATTTTGATGCACTGGCTGATATTCATACTGAATCTCAGGTAAGCAGTGGAGGCAGTGGTGCACCTAAGCAAGCTGAGGGGGCAGAGGGAACGTAACAGGGGAAGATCTGTGTGCCTTGGCAGTAGATGGATTATCTGATTCATGTCACCACAGTTAAATTGCATGGGCAGCTGGGCGGTAGTATTGTCTGTACTTTGTAAGTAGTGTCTAACGTCTCATCTCTGGAGGCTTCTGTCATCTATAAAATACAAGAGGCAAAAAGAAAAAGAGAAAGGAACCTATCCAGCCACCAACACTCAAATCACCCCCTCTCCTCTCCGCAGTTGGGACTTTTTGAGGTCATAGGAGATCTGAATGTATATGATTCCCCTCTTATCTTTGCTGGGTGATCATTTAGTACTGAATATATATGATCAGGATGGGCTTGTGATCGAGTTGTGGGAACAATGAATTAACCACAGTTGTCTTATTATTTTGCTTAAAAAATCTTTAGATTTTGGAAATCGCACCAATGGTGGAACTTATTCAAGCCAATAACAAATGGATGGGGAGCTTACATTCTTGTGCTTCTTACTGATATTTGATGTTGACTTGAGATTACTCTCTAGGTCTCTCTCTCTCTCTCTCTCTCTCTCTCTCCAACACTAAGTGGGCCATTCAAATGGAGAATATAAGTCTGCCTGTCAACAGTTTTTTATTTTTCACTTGAAGGAAAAAGAGGCTAGGGGAAGAATTCTTAGATTCAGATCATTGTACATGGAGAGCACACTCCTGCCATTCATGTAAGCTTCTGCCGGCTGTCTAATGCAGGGATTTTATTTTTTATTTGTTTTTTTTTTTGGATTTGATGCAGGGATTTAATGGATGTATTATGTTACCCCCCGCCCCCCTCTTTCAATCTACACTGGTTATATCACCCAAGTTGAGAGTACAAGTCTAGCTACCAGATTAAGATCCTCTACTGAGTTCCCATGTCTTGGGGTTTGATAGAGTTGAAATCACGTATTCATTTTTTACGAGCACATGGTGATGTGGTATTGTTATCAAAAAAATAGTTTGGTGGTTGAATTTATTAACTTTCTTTTGAGTTTTTTTTTTTTTTTGGGTGGGAGTTGTGTTCTAAAAGTCGTGCAAAAGTGTAATCAGTCCAACCAAAAAACATTAGGATTGAAATAAGCATTCTTTGTTTATGGATTGAAATAAAAAATTTTGTATGATCATTCGTTTATAAAAAAATGCATGTTCTGTAAGATATTGTCATATATTATGATTTTCATTTTTTATATGTTCTATTTTGAGGTAAATATAGATAAATCTGGGGTATCTGTTGACCTAGCTGCAAAGGTTTTTGTATTTGTATGGAAAGTTCTGAACAAATGGGAAGCAATCGAGACAACCATTCATCCCTATGGATTTTGGTTTTGGCACTGATGGGCGATGCTCTGAAATTTGCAGTCTGTATGCTATCTGTAGGTATTGACAGAGTTGAGAACAGGGAAAGAAAACTGAAAGGAATGTTATTGGAAAGAAATAGGCAATAGAAGTTAGAAATCTTGATTCATTTTTTTAATTATTTGCGTCTCTGGCAACCAAACAGTAACTTGTTGAGCATTGTTGAGGTTCATCACAACCAACAGGCAACAGAGACTTGAGAAGGCAACCAAAGTCGGAGGATCCATGGTACCTGCAGTGCAGGCTCCCCGACTTCATATTCATAATTTTCATAAAGCAGGGAGAAGGATATCAACCTAGAAAGCAAACAGCTTTTTTTTTTTTTTCTTTCCAATCCTTGGCTGAGCAAATATTGCTGTCTTTTAATCATATTTTTCACTCCTCAGCTCAGGCCATACTCTGTTTTACAGCCTTATATTTGTTGGTTTGTTTTTTTGGCAGCCTCTTTTATTGTTAAATGGATTGTGTCAATGAGTGATTTGCCCATCAATTTTGGGCATCATTTCAAAACACAACTTGCATTTTCCGGAAGCTAAGCAAATAAAAGATACCAATTGTAATCAATAAAATCCATTCAAAAAATTCTGCAATTTAATCAAATTTCATGCAAAAAAAAAATCATCATAATGCGCTGGTAATAGACTTGACGAACAAATCAAAGTAAAGAATATGCATATATGTATACACACTCGACTCGAATGTATGCCATAGCAATGGTTAAAAGATGGATGGAGCAAATTGATTTACAAGGGAAAAAAGGCCACTTCCAAACTGGACAAAGGTTCATAACTTGACAATCATCAACAAATATGAAACAATCAACAATAGATAACCCAAAAAAACTTTATTCAAAAAATTTTTTAAAAATGACTTGGCATCCCTTCGCCACAGTGCAAAACAGAAGACAAATAATGATATTCACAGCTTCTAGACCTTCGGAAGGGAATGTCCTGTGGCACATTGTAGGAAACATGTTAGGGTCCCAATAAAGCATCTGCGTAGAAATAGAACAGAAAAATATCCAGCAATCACCAGTAAATGCTATTATATGCTTCACGTATTATTTGCTGCCTTGGACATTCACCATCCCTTTGTTGTTTGGAGAGAAGAGAAAAGAAAAAGAAATTTATAGGAGAAGCTAGTTATCTGTTCAACGTGAGAGAGAGAGAGAGAGAGAGAGAGAGAGAGAGAGAGAGAGAGAGAGAATGGACACAAACATAAGGGAAGAAAACAGAAGTCAATTATGTTGGGTGGTCTTGGCCCTTCTCAATCCCAAAGCTAGCTCATGGGGTGAGGCTTTCCCTCACACATAATAACTGACCACCAACCTCTTCCATAACCGATGTGAGATAACCCCAAAAATCTCCCCCTCACACATCGGGCTCCAAATCAGCCACATACCCGACATCCCGAGGAGAATCTTGAACCATGGGCTCTGATACCAGTTGTTGGGAATTAACAACAAATTCCCCACACTTTCTCCTATTTGGGTGTTCACTTATGAGAATATCCCCCATAATTCTCTTCACTTCTTCTCTCCAACAAAATGGACTGTTAGATCCATGCTAGACTAATTCATCCATTGCTAAAACCTAATTTTTAAAACATATGCATGTAATAAAGCATTAAACACATGCAGATAACACAAGTAATGTGCAATTACCTTTCCCTTAATTTCATGCTGCAACCTTGAACACCAAATATAAGCCATATAGATGCTCTTTGCCAAGATCATTTTGCTGTTGTCACAAAGACATCAAATAATATGCAACATGTAAGGTACCATTGCTTCAACAAACATGGGCCTCAACAAGCTGCTTTGGTATGAGACCTTCTAGGGTATCAACTTTGATTTCCTGTTTCCTGCTGGCCATCATCATACATTCATAAGTTGATCGGATCAAGAATCCAATTTGCTTATTGTTAAAGCTTGATATACATTGTTGGCTCACAACTTAATAGCTTAAGCTTTTAGGTAAAGTGGTAATCTAACATGGTATCTGAGCTGGTTACTAGGAGTTTGTGGGTTCTAGTCTTGTTGCCCGCGTTTATTCTATGGTGTTTAAAAAAATTATTGTGTTCCCTATCATGGGTGTTATTTATTGTGTGTTTATCCCTCGATATACTTTTGGGCTGCATGTGCGGGAGAGTGTTAAAGCTTGATATACATTGTTGGTAAATTGGTAATCTAACACTTATATCTGTTTTGAATGCATAAGATTCATGCACAATTCTTGATTAAAAACTTACGGTATTTTGTTTCAAAGGCATGTTCATCAGTTTTGTTCCGTGGATGAATGCCACCAGATGTGTACCGTGCAAGCTCACTGTTCACAATAGAGAGGAGCTTTTCTGAATGTGCAAGCTTGTTGGTGAGATCAGCATCACCCACCCTTAAAAACCCCTGCTGCTCCTGTTGGACAAACAGAACTTTGGAAAATGATGAATGAAAAGCTATCATAGAGAAATAAATAGAGGCATGCAAAATTATACCTTCATCCTCTCCGGCATTTGATCAGAATGTTTTGCATTTTGCATTTCAAGAAGTTTCTTCACCATCTCATCCAGCTCTGCAACCCTTCTTGTCACGTTGGTCTTGTCCATCTATAGGAATATAGTCGAAATAACTTAAGTAGGAAAACAGAGAGAGTATGGAAAAATAGTTCAGGGTCAAGCTTGAACAGCCCAAGAAATAATCCACCTTCAGCATTTCATTCTGTGCGGTGAGCAACTGATCACGTTCTTCAAATTGCTGAATGGTTATTTGGGCAGAAAGCAAGTTGGCATGTTTTTTATTTATCTCCAAATGGCAACTACAGAAACAAGAAATGTGCAAACATGTAGTTATGTTGGCGCAAGATTAAGATGTAAGCCACATTATTAATATTATATTTCGTCTGAGGATGGTGCTATCAAATAATATCCCATTTCAGTTGATAAACTATTGGCGCAAGATTAAGATGTAAGCCACATTATTAATATTATATTTCGTCTGAGGATGGTGCTATCAAATAATATCCCATTTCAGTTGATAAACTATTAAAGAGTATTCAATTCAGAAATTAGATGGATATCATCCGAATGTATTTATGGCATAGAAAACTTTCAAGGTAGATGAATCACATTGTAATGATTATTCAAGTTTCTTATTGGAGATAGTGAAGTTGGAGCTGTTCAGAATTCAAATAGTGGTCACACAGCACAACCTTCATGAGCACCTTCCTCACTAGAACACATTGCCACATCTCTATTCAATTGCTTGGAATTGTTTGGTGAGTTCCATAACTAAATTAAATGCACTACAATTTCTTTCTAATTCAGTGTTTTTCTTTTTCCTCAATTTTAAGATTTGGCTTCATTTTAACTAACTTTCCTGTATTTTAATGCTAATAGAACATACACTATATCTGTAGAAAATAGTTCTAATGAACCGTGTCTTCAATTTCCTTGTCCTTTTTCCTCAATTTTAACTTTTGTATATAAACTAATGTTCATTTGGTTTAGGAATTCACTTATGCGCAGTTGGGGATTTGGGAATACAAGTTTGGGATTGTAAATTTGATATTGTGTAAATTTTTTAAAAAATTTTAATAAAAAATTGTCTGGACATTTTTCAAAATTTACATAGTTTCAATTTTATAATCCCAAATTTATGTTCCCAAACACAAAAATATATTAATTATAGGTTTTTTTTCCAAATTCATATAGTTTAAAATTCACAAGCCCAAATTCATGTTCCCAAATGCAACATTATATTATAAGTATTTGTTCTGCTTATAATGTTACAATTATTGCATTTTATACAGCATATGCTTGTCATTTCTACTAATTTATGATTTTTCAGTTCTAAATCATTCATTGTCATGTCTATTAACAATTCCTGAAGTTCAGTAAAAATTGCATGTTTTATTCTAATTTCCATCATTTTTTACAATCTAAATCGAAATTTCTGCATTTTAAAGCCTCAAAATTGTAGTCAAAAGTGAAATCTAAAACCTTGGAATAAACTCAATCCATGAATGTAATCAAAGGGGGTGGAACGGACCTCTCTCTCTCCTCATTCAAATCCTTAATTTGCTCCCTCAGCATGTGAATCTCTTGCTCCTAATTCAAGGTAAGTATATGCATTAGAAGTACAATTGTATCAAATAAATGTCAAATTAAAACAAGTGCATAATCACAACCTTTGCAAGGGACTCTTCTGTTTGCTGCTGAGCTGCCTCCATGAATTTTTGAACCTGGTGTTGGTCTATCAAATTCTACAATATGCCAAACAGAAACATGTGCACAAGTGAGGTGAAATTTGATTGAAAATCTGGGATTGATGGTAGACTGGAACTCACTGCATAGTTGGTCATGTCTAACTTGACACCAAGCAAATCCCGAATAACATCATGTGTCATGCTTTCTGCTGCAGCCAGCCTAGTGTTCAGCATACATATCTGATAGAACATGGATCATTTCAGAAATTTGTAATAAGCACTCATACATTCATCTGTGTGCATTAGGTAACCGTACAGTGTATGCATGAGAGAGCAAATCAGTGCAGCCTCATGTATTAAGGAGGGGAAATTGAGGATCAAGGATAGCAATTAATACATCTTCAACTGAAAGTGAGGATTTTCTAGGAGGATAAGATGAATATAGACAATAATTTTAACAGGAAAATTACTGGAAGGGGACAACTTTGAAATGCTGTTATAGAACAAAATCATCATTGTTGTGAATGCAAATAAAGTAAATCAACTTGCAACCTCTCCAGCAAGGTCATCTTTGCAAGCAGTACCTCTTTCTGCCGGCTAGCTACTAATGACTCTAGCCCTTCTACACGAACCCTGGCCATTGTCAACTCCTGATCCTGTTCCAAGTTCATCTGCTGAACTAAACTTGCAATGCATCTGAATGGCGAACTGGAACCCCTTGTCCTCATGCTTTTGTCAGTTTTATCCTTTGGTTGTGTAGAAGTTGAGGTTGCTAAATGTGTTTTCACTTCACGAAACATGGCTTCCAAGGTCTTGTACTGTTAAAAAGGCGAGAATAGTAATTAAGGAATAATGTAAATCCATACTTGTCCTGATTCTATGCTGACCTATTCCTTCCCTATTTCCCTATACTAAAAGGGCAGCCTGGTGTACAAAGCTCCCATGTATGTGGGTTCCAAGGAAGGGTCAGACCATGATAGGTCTAAGGTCTGCATTCTTACCTTGCATTTTTGCAAGAGACTGTTTCCACAACTCAACCCCGTGACCTCCAGGTCACACAGAGACAACTCTACCTTTGCCCAAAGCTTCCCTTCTATTTCTCTACATTAGCTCTTGGCAAAAGAAAGATGCAGCATGTCCCCACATCAGCTGCTTATTGAGGTATTCATGTGGTTTTCAGCTCTCACCACCCCTTCCAGAAGGTAAGCCCTTTTAAAGAAAGTGTTTACTGTGCTTACCCACTTGTTGCCCAAATTCTAAATTGATTTAATATTTTACCATTCCCTTACTTTTCTTGAGCAAAAGAAATGAATGGGCTTTTGTCTCATATCAGTCATTTGCAGGGGCAGTTGTTTAAAAGTTCCCACCGCTTCTCTTGAGAAATACCCCTTTGGAGGGAAGTGTGTGGTACTTATACCTAATTGTTGCACTGGATCTGAATTGGCTTCACAAGCTCCCATTTCCCAACCATAGTCATAGTAAAAAAAGTAAATAAACAAAAACTCAAGCACAATATTTCAAGCATAACCCAAAGACATCAGTTCCCACCATCAGTCATGCACAGAAGCCCCAACAGAGATCTTTGATGATTTTCTAACCAGAAAGTGAACCAGATGTTTGGGAAGCTGTAGGACTTACAGAATGACAGATCCTAACATTCTTTCTGAAGATCCTAAATAAGACTATAGGGACCCATCATCTAGAGCATCCTTTTTCTACAGTCTTTGAATCCAAATTAGGACAAAACCGAGCCTCAATATCTATTTTATACCTTTTGTTGGTACTGTGATGCCTGGGCTTCAGCATGCACGACAAGTTCGGAGATGTAATCTTTACATTGTTTGATCTACAGAACATGGGCATTGTGTCATTAGAACAAGCCAGATGGTATCACAGATTCACAATGGTTCAATACCATGAGTGAAGATATTTAAAAATAATTAAAAGAAAACAAAGCAACTTATGGATGTACCTCTTTAGCTTGTTCCACCCTTTCCTCCTCAAGAACTCTTATCCGATCATGTGCCTCATCAAGTTCCAGCAATTTACTATGCAGCTTCCTGAATCAGAACCATCTCTTTCAATTTCAAGAAGTGAGGAAATATAAATAAATAAATCAGGAAAACTAGAGAAATTTCTAACCTTGATATTTGATGATCGATTTCTTCAGCATTTAAATTTTCTGAATCTATATTTTCAGCGAAGTATTCAACTGATAACAATCTTTGTCTCAGAGATTGGATCTCCTGTTCTAATGAATCTCTTATTAGCTGGTGCCTGTCAACCTCTCCATTCATTTCACACACCTAGGAGAGGAATATGCTCATTCAGTTTCAACAAAAGAGAAGGAAAAATAATTGCAGGTCAGGAGCAAAGAAGCCAAAAATACCTCAGAAATTCACACACTGAAATAACATATAATTTCATGCTGAGTCATTTAATGTGTTTAGAGTGTGTGAAATCAAAATTGCAAAACAATCAAAATTTTTTGTCTTCCATAAGCTTGAGAACTATACATGCAGAAGAAACTAACCTTTTTCTCCAATACATTTATGGTAAACTCAAGTTCCTCGACAGAACGCTCCAAAATCTTAACTTCTTCTTCCTTCTGTTCAGCATATAATTTACTTGCCTCCGATTCCTAGATATATTAAAAGAATTTTCAGTATACAAAAATGCTATCCAGGAATTTCTTGTAGCAATAATGCAATATCTTTGATATCAAAAGGATTAAGGAAAATTTCATCACAAATACATACCTGACGAGCTTCAACAGCAATAGCTTCATTTTCATCAGCTAATGCATAGACCATATCAAGTTTATCATTCAGGGCACCAACTTCTTCGACAAGCCGATTTCTTTCACTGGTAACCCTTCTTAAATCATCCTTCATGTCTTCAGTGGAAGAGAGGACATTTTTCTCAACTGAAGAACTCAAACGAAGAATTTCCTTTTCCAATCCTTTGATAACCTCCTTTTGTTCTTCCAGTTGGTCTTCAGCTTCTGATTTTTTGAGATAAAGATCTTTTAAAACCATTCTCAACTCTGCATTTTGGTTTGACAAAAAATCCATTTTCTCCTTAGCCTGCTGAAGATCAGAATTCGAGGTTAACAGAGCAGTTTCAGTGTCAGCCAGGCGATGTTCAAGCTTTTCATGCTGAAGGAGGGTATCAGCAAGCTGACTTGTTTTTTTCTCCAGTTCATGCTGAGCTTGGCTTAAAGTGTTAAATAACTTTTCAGTTTCATCTTTGATGTCCATCGAGTTGGAAGTTGACTCCTGCAACAAGCTAAAATCAAAAAGCAAACCCTTCAATAGAAACTCTTTCCTTTCCAATTCTTCCCTGAGAGACAAATTTTCATGCATGAGAGTATCCTTTCCTTTTTCCAAATTTCTGACCATGGCACCCTGGTCCCTTCCTTCTATGCCTTCCACCACATTGACCTTGAAGTCATCCTCAAAGCAGAAGCAACTATTTTGCAAATTATTCTTTATTGAATGGCATTCGGGATTTCCAAATTGAAGGAAACTGGAATCTTCATTAATGCTGGGGCTTTTGCACGAAAATTTCCCTACATTGCAGTGGTACAACACAAATAGAGCAAGACCCTTCTCCACAATCTCTGAGCAGATGTCTTCCACTGATGATCTTAAGCTGCAAATGCAATTCAGTGCATCTAATCCTATTGATAAAGCATTGGAGTATATTACCTTGAACCTCTCTTCCACATCTCTTCGCATTTGAAGCAAATACCCTTCAAGCAAAGACATCGAGTTTGTCATCTCTTCCAATATATAATGGATATGATCCTGCAGTATTTTATTCTCTTCTTCTTTCATCTGTACTGAGGATTTAAGTTGTTCAACTTCTTTGATCAAGCTTGCTTTCTCTACCATCAACTCTTCACCTTCCTGCTTCCACATAACATTCAACAGTTTTGCATTTTCATTTGCTTTTAATAATGCATTTAGCATAAGATCAGCTTCCCTTATGATTACATGAGCCTCCTCAAATTTGGTTAAAAAGCTGTTAGTGTGATTAACTTTCTCATCAGCAACTAGCTGCCCATCAAAACATTGAACGTTAGAAAAGAAAAGGGTCAATAATTAACTTCCATACTCCTCAAAACAGATATTTTTTTCAAAAGATAAAAGAACCATTAATACTATTATTAAGGCATTGGAATTTATGATTGGAATATAAGCTGCTAACCTAAAATAATTGTGCATCATGCATACCTCTCTGCTATTATGCAAATCAGCTTCAGTTCCTTCCCTCCTCAACTCAATAGATGGAAGCATTTGACTGGTCCCTGGCATTAGCTGATGAATTCCTTTATTAGGGATGTGTTGCTGATTGTTATTCACACATACAAGTGAATCAGTGAAACACAAATTGTCAGCATAAGAAGAAACTTCAGTTTCCTCAAAATTGACAAGTGAATCTAGCTGAACATATAGTTCTTTGAAGGCATAAAATGCCATCTGTAGTTCCTTCCTCAGGCATAATATTGTTGTTTCATCATGGGTCCAAGTTTTTACAAGCATCTTTGAGCTTTGTGGTTTTTTATTATTAGCCCGAAGCATTGAGCCTTCTTCAAATTTCAAATCCAATTTTCGTTCATTTATTTTTCCAGAGAATATGCGGCAGCAAGTAGATGTGAGTCTGTCTGATCTGTGGTTTGAAGCAATGCTTGCATCTGACAAATCAGAGCCTGACCTAAAACAATCAGCACTCCCTTCATATGCGTCCACTAAATCTTCAACCTTTACTTGGCAGCTGTACTGCTTCAATATCATGTTAATGCAAGCTCTAATGCTATTCAACCTCTCATTTGTTTCAGCAAGTTCATTTTTTATTTGATGCAGCAAATGCATGTAACGATGATTCTCAAGCTTGGGAATATTATTTGCCTCCAAGGAAAGTGAATAAGCTGTGCTATTTTTATGTTTCTCTTTTAGTTTCTTGAGACTATCCCTCATCTCATGAATGTCTTCTGCAAACTCTTGAACCAACTCTCTGTGTACAGACAAAGCTTCACAAATTTTAGTTTGGACAGCTAATAAATACATTTCTGCATCTGCACACGATACTCTAATAGCGTTCTCAGACTCCAACACTCCCAAGTGTGCCAACTCTAGTTGAACTTCAATATCTTCCATTGAGAGAAAATTTGGATCAGCTTTCAGCTCTGAAATATGATGGCTGCCCATTTCAGAGCAAATGATCAGTTTTTCCAATGGAGGATTGTTTCTGAGAGCAGCCATATGGCATTCAGATAGATTTTTCACCACTAGGAATGCAGCATTAGCACATCTTTCTGCTCCAATAATCCGATCCTCCTTCAACTTGAGTTGACTCTCTAACAACTTAATCATATTTATTTTTTCATTCAATAGGGTAGTTAGCTTCACTGCTTCTTTGGTGTTTTCATCATTTTCTAGCTGCCGAAATTCAGTTAAAGCCACTGTCGCTCCCTTCAAGGAGCTAAACTTGAGTTCCATTTCCAGTACCATATTTTGTGCATCTTCCAGACTTCTTTGTAGAAGTAGAATAGTTTTCTCCTTCTCAATGCAAACCTTGGCAGCCCTTTCAACATGTTCACCAATCCAAACATTTGCTTGAGGAAATGAACAGGCAATACTTTCTATCTGACCCGAAGCTTTTTTGAGGGATTTGGAACCATCAATAAGGAAGCTTGTTAGCTCCAAGGTTGCCCTTTCCCATTCTGCACACAATACCCTTATTTCATCCTCTTTAGATGTTACAGTGTTTCTCAATCTCATATTTTCTTGAGCCATGCAATGTAATTTTTCGTGAAATTCGAGCTGAAGTGCAGCAACCTCTTCCTGCAAGTGAAGAATTGTCTTAGCTGTTTCCAGCTCAACCTGCTCGCTGACTAATTCAACCTGTTGCCGGTGAGATAATTGTGCTGCGTGATCCTCTTGATAATGGCGAATAAGTAATTGGGCCTCCTTAAGGTCTTCGCTCATCCTGTTCAATTTCTCTTGCAAAGCCATTTGGGAAATGTCTTCACTGCCCTCCAACAGGCGCATGTTTTCATGTTCCATATCACCTTTTTCTAAAGAGTGACTTACAAAACTAAGAACAGATTGCCTCTCTCCCATGCCCCTGTTGACTAATATTTCCTTTTTTCTGTGATATTCCTCCATAATTTGCGGCTCTTCACTTAGGTGAGTATGCTTAGATTCCTTTGTTTCAGGTAACAATCTGGCATCCATCAGCTCTTTCTGAGAGTCACTAGGATGGAAAACTAAGGGATCATCCATCTCTTGGTCATTTTTATTTTTTAGAACCTCAGTATCTGCCTCCTCTCCCCAGCCACTTCTGATTGATATGGTCTGAACCTATGAAGACATATTTAGTTATGAAGGTAACTCAAAAAAAAAAAAATGATGGACCATAATTCTAGTCCACTTTTCCTATTCAGAGATTTTTAGCTTTTTTATTTAATTATATAAGAAATTGAATAACATAATTAAAACTGATTATCCCAATAAAACAGACATATTTATGAAAAATTTATTTATGAGCATACAAATTGTTTCCATTGAACCTCATTTTTTTTTTAAAATTCCCAAACAAAGACAAAAAAACCAACAAATGAAAGTTGCCAACATGGTAGTAAATACTAAGGCAATTTGATGTGATGAACGAGATAACATAATAAGCCTGCTTAGTTTAGACGTGTCGCAAACATGGTGGTAAATGCAATAGAAAATACTAACAGAATCCTGTGCAACTGTGCAAGAAATGCAGGCATTAATATACAAAATTAGGCATAAAACTAGTTTCTGCATGTTCTCACCAACGAGCATTTGTCTGTTTGCTTGCATTCCTCATGATCCTTGGATAATGAATCTGTAACCTGCGAGTGATGAAAGAAATAAACACAAATGGCAACACCAACTCCTCTTCCAGTAGTTTGTTGGCTATTCTTACAGAGTCAGATGCAGCTTGACCATGCTTCAAATATTTTCCCAGTTCTGCTCGCAATTCATCAACTTCCCTGCAGACATTAATAATAACTATTTTTAAGTTAAATGTTCATCCATGCCAATTGGTCAGCATAATAATAATGCTTACACCTGAACACCTGAATCTATTTTAACAGCCTGGAATAAAAACAAGTAGACAGAATGGCATCTTTAACAGCTTATTAAACAGAAAACCAGATGAAAGGGAACAATAGACACAGGATGTTCAAATGGTCCACTCAACTAAATAGATCCAACAAAAATTATATTAAAACACCAATATGGATTGTGTTAACTAACAAGACAAAATAGCATGCTATCTCCCATATTTACCCAGAACAAAAGCAAATTCTATTGGAATCCTAGATACTTGGATTGAACGCATACCTTTTTTAATAAAATGAAGTCAAATGCAAGAAATAAACAATACTTCAAAACAGACAATGAGGGTGGCAAGAAAATTGCATTAAGAAGATCTTGTAATAGGGGCAGTGTATTCCATTTGGCACTCAAAGAAATGAGCCAAAAACAAAGCAGTAAAAGGAAAAATACCTAATCAGTTGGGAATTCATAATCCTGCAATCTTCCAAGTCCTTTACAGTGGCATTATCCTGTGCTTTAGAAAAGTAAATAGATTAAAAACGGCATATATAACACAATTACGCTACAGAATTATCCAATATGCATTCCAAACCTGATCTTCTTTTGTTAAGGGAAATTTAAGGAGCTCATGATTTCCTTCAAGAGTCTCCAGAAGCTGCACATAAAATGTGTTAAGAAAAAAAGCCACCATGAGCTCAGTGAGACCAAATTTAGAATTATGATGAAGACAAAGAAGACAAGAACATATTCAAAAACCTGGTCACGCAATTCTGAAACCTCAGCAACCAATGTTTCTCGTTCTCCTTGTTCATAGAAATCTTGAAACCTGAGATGAACAATGATGCGAAATGAGTCATCAGGACCCAGAAAGGGGACATAGAGATCATGTCTAAAGTGCTATTGCATCAACAAATTATCCAAAAGATATACATTTGTAACTGCTGGAGAAGCCTCATATTCTCTAATGCAAATCGGATCAGTTCTGGACTTCTATCAATCCTTGCTTTCAGTAGCTGAATCTCTTCCAATAAGGCATTATTTTCATCCATGAGATATTTGTCGGCTGATATTGAGCCATCTGCAAATGATTCAAGCCTCTTAATTTTCTCCTCACGGAACCTTAACATCATTTTGGTCCTTTGAGCATTTTCTTCCCTTTGTTGAGCCTGCAAGAGAATATTCAGAAGTAACTTACACCATTACACACAAAAATCCTCTGCAAATTTGAGCAATTGATTTCTTTATGGTGTACCAGGCTTGAAATTTTTGGAGAAGCTAGCTTTCAGGATTTAAATAGGGATTGGAAGAATTGATTGGATTGATTTCAGTTTTTTGCTGTTTCAGTTTTTTTCTGGTTTCATATTTTTTTGGGAGAAGTATTATTCTCCCCCCTTGTAAATTCTCTTCCTATTAATGAATTTTTTTTTCTATTAAAAAAACAATTGAGCAACTGACAGTATGAATCCCACTATTGGCTAAAAAACTTTTCAGAATATGCTGGAGGAAAATAGAACTTCTTCATATACCAAACATACCAAGTAGTTTATGTGCGCAATTTCAGCCTCCAACTTTCGGACAGTGGCTTCAGCCATTTTCTCTCTCCTCAAGGCCCCAACTAAATTAGCTTCCATGCATTTTATCTGCAATATGTTTGGTACATATATTGCCATATACTGCCTATGATAGCATCATGAAACTATAAGAACAGGAGCAAACAACTTCTAATGAGTACAGAAAGGTTACCTTCTCGTTTTCAACACTTGATATGCTACGGCTATCAAGCACTAATTCTTCTGCTGAAGAACCATATTCTTCCAGAAAAGCACTCAATCTAGGTTCTTCAATTTGGGGCATACAATGTGACGTCGAAAGGTTGTGATGCTTCATAAAAAATGACAACTGATCCTGTTTGACTTCAATTAATGCCTCTATTCTACAAGCTTCTCAATAGTCCAAAATCAAATATCCAAAATCACAACTAATTCATACCTTTAACTGTTGAATTTGCTGCTGCAATGCTGTTACATCACCTGAAGCATCTTCATTCACTTTAGCCTATAGAACAAAACAAAAAATAATCAAATATTATAGAGAGAGAGAGAGAGAGAGAGAGAGAGAGAGAGAGAGAGAGAGAGAGAAAGAGAAGAAATTAAATTACTAGAAGAGAGAGAAAATTAAAGAAAAGGGAGGATAAGATATCCTCCTTATAAAAGCAAAAGCATAAAAAACAAAAACAAAAAAATTAAGCCAGAGCCCCTTTCCAATCCCACTGAAAATCTGACCACAAATACCCTGAAAGAAGCCCAAAGAATGATCCCAAAAAGAAGCCAGGAAAATAACTGTATCTCAAAGAATATGCAAGGGATTTTGTTTTACCATTGAAAATCCTTGCATTCCTTTCAATCCATGAGGTCCAGAAAAGGGCAAAAACCGCACTTCTTCATAAAAATTTTTCCACTCTTAATCCTCCCAAAACCTCTATACTACAAGAAGAAAGCATCAACAGTCTGTGGGCAACACTAAAGTGTCCTCAAAAACTGACAATAAATAAGCCCAAAGCTGCCTAGCCACCCAACAATGGAGAAACAAGTGGTCATTGGTCTCACTCACCTCCAAACACATAACACGGCCTTGTAAGGCCTTCTCACCTTCAGCAAATCATTAGTATTGAACCTATTAAGAGCCAAAGTAAATGTAAAAGCCCTGATCTTGAGAGGAACCTTAGCCTTCGAAATAAAATGGTTCAAAGGAAAATAAGAAGTGCTTAGCATTTTCAACAACTGGGAAAGAAAAGATTTTGTGGAAAATGAACTAGAAGAATCCCCAATCTCAATATTCAGATGACTACCTATTCGAGGAAGAAAAGACTCTAGCACTCTCAGCAAAATGGTCATTTCATCAACATCTCTCTCATAGAGATTTAAAAAAAAAACATGAAAATCCCGAGAGAGAGAGAGAGAGAGAGAGAGAGAGAGAGAGAGAGCCCCATAAAAAGAATAAAAAGCAAAACAAAAGGGACCCAAGATTCTAATGAAACCTCACCCACCCAACATCCTCCCAAAACCAAATAAGATTCCCATTTACTACTCAAAAATAGGTAAAGAGGATAAAAGAAGTGATTAACCAGAGAAATAAACTTCCAAGGACTAGCATAACACTGCCATTGGATAGGCACGCCCACAATATTGGCACGCGCACAGGTATGCACACTCTTACACACTGACACACGTATATGTATATATGAGTCCAAAATAAGTACATTGTTTTGAATAAGTTTGGCACGCTGGGCAAACTTCAAGGTACTTAGTGTTTCGTTTGCAGAGCTGCAAAAGGAAGGAGAGAGAACAAACAAATTAATTAAAGACACTACATAACAAATAATATTTAGAATAAGTAGAATTGTGCACCAAAAATATCAACTGACCAAGTAGATGGGCTGACGTTTGCAATAATTGTAGTTTTAGAGTTTCCACCCAGAGAGTCCTGAATACAACAAAGATAAACAACTTAACTGATTCTTTACAAGGAAATGCACTGCAGGTCTGAAGTATGCTATCAAGAAGAATGTCTTGCTTTAAATATTTTAATTAATGAACCTGAAGGAGAAAAGTCAGCCTAGAATCTCTGTAGGGGACATGCCTGTGCCTCCCATGTGCTAAATCCACCAGAGACATAATCACCAGACTGAAGGCATGGAATTTTGTTACATTAAAAGTGACCAATTAAAAGATTGGGAACTCTAATGCAATATTGAAAACAAAAAAACAAAAACATGGGCAAAAATTGAGGGGAAGAGCAGTTTGTTCAAAAAAAACCAAACTAAGTACAAATCATCCGATTACCTGAGTGTTGATAAGGATTTGTTTATATTTGCTGCTTCTTTCAAACGATCACCTTCTGCACCAGAGCTCTTTTGCCTAAATATATCAACAAGGTGAGTCCGTCATTGAAGATAAAGAGCATCCAGTAGCTGCAGTAAAAGTAATAGCTACCTTTCAGATCCAGCTAGATCTACTAAATTTAACCTCCCAAATCTTAAGTGAGTCATGGAATCTTTCTCCCACTGGCTTTCAATAATACATGTAAAAACACTGTGGGACCGGCTGCTCTCGCTGTTCATATTAGTTGCTGCCATTTTTCTGTTTGCAGCACCCTGCGTAGGATGAAACTATACCAGTCACGTTCAAATTCTAACGCAATGAAAAATTGGTAATAAAGCACAAAATTTCATCATCAAGTCCCACCTGTAACAGAAGCTTGACAACATCATTAACAGTTGCAACCCTGTATTCAGTGAGGTTTTCAACATACACTCCTTTCTTCAAATCTTCTCTAAGCTACAAGAGGCAAATCAGGTTTGCACCCATTTACACAGAAATGCACAGTAAACATGCACACCATGAACCAAATTAAAACTTGAATTACTTGCAAATTAGTGGATGAAGGCTCCAGGAGATCAGTTATTTGTTCATTGTATATCTGTAGAAAGGAACACTTGCAACTGAACTTCAGATTTTCATCCCTCCGGTTTTCCTCTTCCTGCACAAACAATATTTGCCAGAGAGGGCACGGCAGAAAAGAAGCTGATATCAAATAACTATCAATGATAAAGTAATGCAAATCAGGGAAAATTTTAGGTATCTTACAGCTTTAATCCTTGTAAATAAGTATTCAAAAATACGCGGAGTTATCCCACAATTCTCTGTGAGTTTGTCCTCCATCTCTTGTATCTCTCCCATCATAGTATGCGTCTTGCCACTACCCGTCTGCAGGAAGACCCCTAAAGTTGTCTTTGCCGCCATACATTATACTAAAGAACAACACAATTTGTAGCAGTACATACTACATACCTGACCATAGGCAAACATACAGCTATTATACCCAGACATGCAATTCTCCACCATGGGCAGTCCTACAACCCGAAAGAGCTTTTCCTGCACATAAACTCGAGCAAAACCTATAAGAATCCAACAAACTATATAACTGAAAAAGGTATTAGATGTTGGGTGAGTTGGAAACCCAAAAATGCGACCTGTGTACATTCATGTATTAAGCTTAAACCCAAAACAAGCATACACTTGCAATGTGCATACATGGTAAGTTGAAGAGTCAAGGCTCTTATCATAAGCATATAAATATAGATGCAAAACATTCTCTTCTATATCTATTTGGACACATCCTTCCATGCAAGTGAAAGAGAACAGTTGCCTTTGCTTAAAGGTGTGCTTGTGCTGTGGGAATTATGGGCAATTCACTTTTTATTAGTAATATCCCAACCTTGAAGGTTCGTGTGATTCAAGTTAAGATTCTTTCAGCTGCAACTTAAACTTGTATGCCAAACGAAGGGGTATGTATTTTATGATTAATTAAGATGCATGTTGTGAGTTATTTCCAACATTGGCTTCAAAACTTATTGACTTGTTTCCAAAATCTATAATTAATTTTTAAATTAATATTTGAAGAAATTCTGCTCATTGCATGTCGAACCACATGTCAAATGTTGTCTATGCCTCTAATTCGCCAATAGTTCTTACAATTCCCAGATTATGAGTATTGAAATTATAGTATAAAAAATTATCTGTATTTCTTGTTAAAAATTAAATGTGTAACCTGTGATGAATGGTGTTGCTTTTCCTTTTTAGACACGTTTCTGGAATCAAAGGGTTCTTAAGTATGAGGATCCTTCAATTTTCTCAATTTCTAGAAATTTTTGCTGTGTAGGATGTTAGACTTATCTAAAAAATCCAAAAATTATACTATTATGAACAAAATAATTAATCATATTTGGGATGTTGATTCTCTATCTATTATAAATTTGTGTATAGAACAATCAGATATAAACATTGATTGATTCTCCATCCCATGATCAATTTATGACATAGAGTATTTAGATACATACATGTGTGTGTATACATACATTTATATTTTATTCCATTTTCTAATGGCAGGAGAACTAGAACATACACACACACACACACACACACACACACAAAAACACACAAACACACACATATATATTGTGAATTATTTCTTGATCTCTTTGTTTTATATGTGGAGTTTCCTTTTTTATTGTATGTCAAAATTTGCACTTTGAATGGATGAGAAACTTGAAAGTCTGCATGTGGTATGGTGATGATTATTGCACCCAGTGAATTAATCGATCTGACATGTGGATAATGTTTCTCAATCTATGTTAATGCCACATTTGTTAAGCATGTTCTTATTTTGTGCTTATATCATTTTTATCCTAGTGTTGTGAATGAATAAACATGAACGCAATGATGTCTACAAGAACAATCATGGCTGAGTTGAGCAAGGGTACTAAGCTCAATGGAAAAACTATTATATTTGGCATCACAAAATAGAATATGTTCTAAAAGTACAGGAGGCTATTGAGATTTTGACTAACTCAAGGGATGGCATCTAAAGATGGTGAGTTGGTAACACTGGGGGGCATAACTGCATAAGATAAGGACGCTTATAATGCTAAGATCAAGAAAGATCACAGTGCACACCATGCTATGTTTAAGTTCAACGCAAAACGGTCATATTGGTGAATTTGAACATGATGAAACTACAAAAATGTGTGGAATGCTATTGCTGGGTTATAGTAAATGAGATTGAAAGTTGACACCTATACAATGCTGGTTGATGTTATCATGCATTAGCATCCTAGAACAATATCCAACATGATTTGCAACCTAAAAGGTAGTGGAGCATCTTGAGTCGATTCTTGCTTCCCCTAGAAGAAGTACTTTGAAGCTATGAAGAGGCTCTTGCATTCTTTGCTGCTGAGAAACAGATGCTAAAATAAATGACAAAACACATAGTGAGGATCAATAAGGTCTATGACTTAGTTCATTTCCCTCAAGGTTGTACAGCCATTGGGAACCAAAAAAAAAAAGGTTCTCAAAATAAAAAGAAAAGTATATGGCTCCATTGGTAAGCTTAAGGCCAAATTGGTGGCAAAACCATAAAAGGATGCACTCAAAAAATGGAGGGTGTTGATTATGATAGAACATTTCCATGGTAGTGAGATTTGCATTATAGCTATTGTATCTTGCTAAGACTTAGAATTACGTCAAGTGGATACGAAGGCAGCATTTCTCTATAGAAAACTGAATGTGGAAGTTTGTCTGGAAATTGGAACAACCTATTGGCTTATAGCCAAAGACAAGAGCTCATCCACATATGGCTTGCAGTAATCATTTAGACAGTGGTAGATGCTTTTAAGATGATTGAGGAGAATCACTGTGTGCATGTCAAAGGTTCATAGGAATCCATTATGCTGAAGCTATATGTAGATGACACATTAATGGCTTGGAATAATGTGGAGTTAACAATGGAGATAAAAGATTGTTTATCTTCAAATTTGAAAATGAAACATATGAATGTGGGCTGTGTGGCATACTATGTTGTAGGGGTGAGAATCCTAAGGGATTACACAAAAGTCTTACATAGAGGAAAAAATGTTGGGTTTCCCTCCTTGTGGGATCCAAGAGATTAGAAAGTTTTTTTTAATGTTGTTTGGCTTCTCAAGAAGCCTGTCTGCCATGCCTAGCTGTTCCTGGGCTTCTCCCAGGCGACGCTTCATGCGCACAGCTCAGCACAAAGTGGCCACCCCCAAATCTTTTCCTCCCTTCAGATTTTCGGCACAATAATAGCAGAGCAAACTGCTCCACTTAGTGCTTCCATCTCCATTCTGATTTTATACACAGAGCCTCACCCAGCTCCTCACGCCTGCGCCAGTTGTCTTCTCCAGCTGCCGGTCATCTTCTGCTGCAGCAACCTGCTGCTCCAGCTGCGTACCATTATTAACAGCATATTGGGATATTCTGATTGTGCTATTTTGGTTGGTTCTTTTGGGAGCTTTGTTCACAATATTGGTGAGGTCTTTCCATCTTGCTACATTTGTTTATACACTCTTGTGTATTTGTAAGGCTTGTGTCTTTTGTATCCACTTTGTACAACATTTTGGTGATAGTGGATTTGGACCGCTATGCCCCGTGGAAGTACCTCAACATTTGAGGGAACCACGTTAAATTTTGTGTGTCTCATTTTTATTTATTATTTGCATTACTCCATTGATTTACTAGTGGGAATTAGTTCATATATAATATTTTTCCCAACAAGTGGTATCAGAGTCGTGTTATTTGTACGCATTAGATTTGTGTAAATCATGGATGGTAATGTTGGTCGTATGATTAGTTTCAATGGAAGCAATTGGGTAACTTGGAAAACAAAAATGCAAGATCTTTTATTTTGCAAAGATTTGGATGGACCTATTGAGGGTGATAGCCAAAAGCCTAAAGACATGAGTAATGATGAGCAGAATAGGCTTAATAGGAAAACCGTTGGTGTTATTCGGCAATGGATTGATGATAGTGGTTTTCATCATGTTTCTACCGAAACTTTGGCACATGAATTATGAAAAAAATTAGAGGGTCTTTATGATAGAAAGTTAGCTACAAATAAAGCTTTTCTTTTCCAAAAATTGGTAAACTTGAAATATAAAGATGGCGGTCTTATTACCGAGCATTTGAATGAGATGAAAAATATTATCAATCAACTTGCTACTATGAAAATAGTTTTTGATGATGAATTGCAGGTCTTAATGCTTCTTAGCTCTTTGCCGGAAAGTTGAGAGACTTTGTTGTGACAGTTAGTAATTAGGCTCCCGATGGAATTGTTACTATGAACCAAGTAACTAGCAGTTTGTTAAATGAAGAAATTAGAAGAAAATCAATTGGCTCTTCTCATTTAGAGGGACTTGTGACAGAAAATCAAGGGAGAGGCAGAAGCAAAAGCAAATATTCTCACCGTAATGATAAATCAAGAGGCCGGTCCAACTTAGTTTTGAAAAAAGATATTGAGTGCCACTATTGTCATAAAAAGGGGCATATGAAGTGGGAGTGTAAAAAATTGAAATTCAAGGAGCAAAACAAAGAGAAAATTTTTGAGAAAAAGTATGAAGACACAACTTCAGTTGCATCTGATGGTGATCTTATGGTTGTTTATGATGAAAGTTGCATTAATTTGACAAGTCAAGAGACTGAATGGGTTATTGATTTCGGTGCGTCATTCCATGTCACTTCTCGATGAGATTCTTCACTTCCTATTCCAAAAGAAATTATGGAGTTGTTCGGATGGGACATGAAGGTTTGTCAAAAATTATTGGCATGGGAAATGTTTATTTGGAAACAAATCTTGGATGCAAATTCATGCTAAAAGATGTGAGACATGTACCGACATTCGGCTAAATTTGATATCTATCGGAAAGCTTGATGATGAAGGGTTTGACAACCATTTTGGTGATGGAAAATGAAAGCTCACAGAGGGTAATTTGGTGGTGGCTAAAGGCAAGAAGACTCGTACACTATACATGGTGCAAGGTAAAATAGGTAATTGTGTTGTGAATGCAATTGAGAGTCACTCTTCCACCGATTTGTGGCATAAGCGGCTTGGGCACATGAATGAAAAAGCAATGCAGTTTTTGTTCAAAAAGAAGCTTCTACCCGGAATGAAAGGTACTTCTCTTAAAGCTTGTATTTATTGTTTGGCCGGTAAGCAACATAGAACTCCTTTTCGCACAAAGTTTGTTACTAAAAAATCTAATGTTCTAGATTTGATACATTCCGATGTACATGGTCCTTTGAAAGTTAAATCTCATAGTGATGCACTTTATTTTGTTACTTTTATTGATGATTGTTCAAAAAAAGTTTGAGCTTACACTTTGAAAACTAAAGATCAAGTTTTAGATGTGTTTAAGTATTTTTAGGTTAAAGTTGAAAGGGAGACTAGAAAGAAGGTGAAATGTGTGCGCTTGGATAATGGTGGAGAGTATATTGGTCCATTTGAAGCCAAGGCATTTGACATCAAAAGACCGTCAAGAAAACCCCTCAACAAAATGAAGTTGCCGAACGGATGAACTGCACCATACTAGAGAGAATGAGATGTATGCTCTCTCATGCGAAGTTGTCAAAATCATTTTGAGGAGAAGCAATGAGGATGGCAGTGGACTTGATTAATTTGTCTCCTTCAACTCCTTTACTTAGTGAAGTTCCTGAAAAAATTTAGAAAGGTAAGGATGTCACTTATGATCATTTGAAAGTGTTTGGTTGTCGTGCATTTGTTCACATTCCAAAAGATGAAAGATTCAAACTTGATGACAAGACAATGCAATGTATTTTTCTTGGCTATGGGCATGATGAATTAGGATATAGATTGTGGGATCCGATTGAAAAGAAAGTTGTTAGAAGTTGAGATGTTGTATTTTTTGAAGATCAAACAATTGAAGATTTTGGCAGCGTTGAGCAACCACAATCTAATGGGAATGATTTTGTTGACTTAGAGTCATCTTCTCCACCTTCGACACATGATGAAAATATGGAAGATGTTCTTCCACCTCTTGAAGATGTTGTAAATGATGAAATTCTTAGTGATGTTGAAGATGAAAATGAGGGGGAGCAACAAGTTCAAGAGCAAGCTCGATTGAGAAGGTCTTCAAGAGAGTCAAGACCTTCAACTAAATATCCATCAAGTGACTATGTTACTCTAACAGATCAAGGGGAGCCCGAAAGCTATCAAGAAGCCATGAACCATGAAAATAAAGCTGAATGGATGGAGGCTATGCAAGAGGAAATGAAGTCTATAGTTGACAATCACACTAATGATTTGGTTAAACTTCCTCCTAGAAAGAAAGTTTCGAAAAACAAATGGGTGTTTAGGTTGAAAAATGATGGAAAGAATCTTCGGTACAAGGCTAGACTTGTGGTAAAAAGGCTTTGGTCAGAAAAAGGGAATTGACTTTGATGAAATATTCTCACCGGTTGTGAAGATGTCATTTATTTGGGTTATTCTTGGCATGACAGCATACTTGAATTTAGAAGTTGAGCAACTAGATGTGAAAACCACTTTCTTACATGGTGACTTGGAAAATGAATTTACATGGAACAACCGGAAGGCTTCAAACAAAAAGGGAAAGAAAATTTTGTGTGCAAATTAAATAAAAGTTTGTATGGGTTGAAGCAAGCACCACGAAGATGGTACAAGAAATTTGATTCTTTCATGATTGATCATGGTTACTCAAAAACCTCTTCGGATGATTGTGTGTTTGTGAAAAAAATTTTGGATGATACTTATATTATTCTCTTACTCTATGTTGATGATATGCTCATTGTAGGATAGGATTTCTCCAAAATTGACAAGTTGAAGTTGGAGTTGAGCAAGTCTTTTACTATGAAAGACTTGGGACCGGCAAAGCAAATTCTTGGCATGAGAATTGTTCGTGATCGTGAAAAATGGCAAATTTGGGAGTCTCAAGAAAGTTACATTGAAAAAGTGCTTGAGAGGCTTAATATGGATAAAGCAAAACCTGTTGGTTGCCCACTTGTTAGTCACTTCAAGCTTAGTACAAAACAAAGTCCTACAAGTGAGAAAGACAAGGAAGAGATGAAGAAAATTCCTTATGTTTCAATTGTTGGTTCCTTAATGTATGCAATGGTTTGCACAAGACTGGATTTAGCTCACATCGTTGGAGTTGTTAGTCGATTTCTCTCTAATCCGGGAAAGGAGCATTGGTTAGCGGTAAAATGGGGTAAATCTACGCTCCATGGATTCACGGATGCCGACATGGCCAGTGATGTTGATTCTAGAAAATCCACTTCGGGTTATTTGATGACTTTTGCAGGGGGAGCTGTGGCATGGCAATCTAAATTACAGAAATGCGTTGCTCTATCTACTACAGAAGCCGAGTTTATTGCCATTATGGAAGCTTGCAAAGAATTGCTTTGGTTGAAGAGATTCCTGAAAGAGTTGGATTTGGAACAAGAAAGGTATGTTCTTTATTGTGATAGCCAAAGTGCAATTCATTTGAGTAAGAATTCTATCTTCCATTCAAAGTCAAAACATATTGATGTTAGATATCATTGGATTCAAGATGTGTTGGATAAGAAATTATTTGTTGGGTTTCCCTCCTTGTGGGGCCCAAGAGATTAGAAAGTTTTTTTTTAATGTTGTTTGGCTTCTCAAGAAGCCTGTCTGCCATGCCTAGCTGCTCCTGGGCTTCTCCCAAGCGGCGCTTCATGCGCACAGCTCAGCACAAAGTGGCCGCCCCCAAATCTTTTCCTCCATTCAGATTTTCGGCACAATAATAGCATAGCAAGCCGCTCCACTTAGTGCTTCCATATCCATTCTAATTTTATACACAAAGCCTCACCCAGCTCCTCACGCCTGCGCCGGTTGTCTTCTCCAGCTGCCGGGTCATCTTCTGCTACAGCAACCTGCTGCTCCAGCTGCACACCATTATTACTAGCATATTGGGATATTCTGATTGTGCTATTTTGGTTGGTTCTTTTGGGAGCTTTGTTCACAATATTGGTCAGGCTTTTCCATCTTGCTACATTTGTTTATACACTCTTGTGTATTTATAAGGCTTATGTCTTTTGTATCCACTTTGTACAACATTTTGGTGATAGTGGATTTGGACCGCCGTGCCCCGTAGATGTACCTCAACATTTAAGGGAACCACGTTAAATTTTGTGTGTCTCATTTTTATTTATTATTTGCATTACTCCATTAATTTACTTGTGGGAATTAGTTCATATATAATATTTTTTCCAACAAAAAATACACAGCTATTCTCTTTCACTTGTGTGGAAGGAGCATGTGTTCCAAAGAAATACAGAAGAGAATGTTTGCATCTATAGGGTCATGGTATAAATGGCAGCCTAAGCTAATAATTTTTTGAATAAGCCCTGCGGATGAATGAAAATGTGCATGTATTTTATGAATGTATGTAGGAATTAAACAAAGTTTACTATTATTTATTATATGATTTTTCATATTTAGTCTTGTGTAGGAAACCCTAGGAGTCTTTCTATTTATTATATGAGTTTCCATATTTAATCTAGTATGTGTAGAGAGTCTTAGGTATGTGCCTCTAATAGCCCTCTATACTACTTGATGGCCATTGTTAAGGAATTGATTCGAATTATTCTAATAAAATATTCATCCTCATGAATTAATTTTGTGAATCCCACAAAGCACACTCAACTAATCCAAATTCATGTAACTAGGGGGACTGTTGGGTTTTGAGCAAAAAGTGTAAAAGAAAATCCAGAATAATTTACACTCTTATTTAAATAGCACCTGTGATATTGCTTCACATGCTATATGATCGAACGTAAATCTGGTTTCAGGATGCCCAAGCCACACTAAGGTCTGTGCGCTGTCCTGTCTCAAACATCGACCGTACCCTCGCAAAGCACTCTCCACTGTACTTATAGGCCTGATTCGTATCAACACCTAAAGCCAAAAATCATCCATCATTTTCCAGGAAACCGATAAGCCAACAAAAAATAAAATGAGCACCAGTTAAACTTTAAATACACAAACCTGCACATTGTGATCCATCCAGAACGAAGGATCTTCCACCAGCTCAAAATGAGAAACTTCCACGGATGGCTCAGAGGTTACACTTGAAATTCCTCTGGAAACCCTAAAAGAACTACCTCCTTTTGTTCCCGTGTTTTGAGGAGGTCTAGGCCCACTCCAAACACCCATAGCTCCAAGACTCGAAGCTTTTGATGCGCTCCTCGCAGGAGTGCTTTGAGCAGAAGTCGACTCAGAGTGAGCTCTCCCTCGACCGAAAACTGTCGGAGTTCCCGCAATTCCAATTCCCTTGCTCGCCGATAACGAACTATCCAAAGCTTCGATTTTTCTGTCAGATGGCGATCGAGCAGCTCTGGCTCCTTCAAACTTCTCTCCGGACTCAAATTCAGATTCTCGAGATTTCTTTTGAAACTGCGAAGGATCTGGAATAGCGTTTAGTGGCGTTCTCGGAGGCGGAAAATGGATGGAATTTTTACAATTTTCGAAGTCGTTCTCGTTCGCTTCGTGCTGTGTGCTCTTCGAAAGGTTTAGACTGGCGAACCGAAGAGAAGAAGATGACGAAGAAGAATCATCTTTCGACATGTTGAAGCTCGAATTATGAAAAAAAGAAGTCTGCAAATGTGATTGGAAAATGGAGGTTTCAAGCCATTACACACGAATTAAGTAGAGGAATGCCGACGAATCGAGGAGGTTCTGTTGGAAGCCTGGAGTTTTGGGTTCATCGGAGGCTAGACGATGGATAAGCTTATGATTGACCGCCATAGCTGAGCTGATCGATGCTTGTTAATTTTGGGAATCGACACTGACAAACATAAAGAAAGCATAAAAAACTGAGAGACGGAGATAATATAGTGGACGGCACTCTTTACCCCGCCTATTTTCAAATTCAACTGTAGCTACTGCTTGCAAAATAGCCCCTAAAATCTCGTTATTACTAAAATGGCCCCAAACATATTGTTATTATTTATACGGACTCCCAACTCATTGGTTTATAATAATAAATTAATAAAATGAATAGTTGAATTGAATCCAAATGATTTATTTTGTTTCTTATAAATATTTTAATAATTATTATTATTATTAATATTATTATTATTTTGCAATCAATGATACATCAATATGAATGTATAATGATCTGGGGAGGTATATGGTATTTTTGAAATCTAAAAGAAGGTATCTATCTTTTTGTCAATTCTCATGAGAGGTAAGTGTCTTTTACCCTACTATATTCTTAAGTTTAACTACACATTATCATTTCAATAAAAATTTTCAATGCTATTTTATTTTTTTTATTTTTTTGCTACCATAAACACGGGGTTATGAATTTAGATAAATTTTAATACAAAATTATAAAATTTTTATCAAAAATTGATAGTAATTAAGCAACGCGATAATGAATACAAAGGTTATTTTTGTTAATATAGAAAAAGTAAATATGCTAGAAATAAGCCTTCAAAGAACTATGAACAAAAAGTGAAAGAATTTTTTTTCAAAAAAAAAAAGAAAAAAGATACATGGAAATGATGGATTGGGGAGGAGAATTTGAATGAAAGAGGATGATAGATCAGCTGCCAACAGTAGGAATCCAAAGCCCAAAGAAGAAATGGTGGGGTTTTGATTCGAACATGAATTCTCAATGGGGCCAGCCAACATAAAATTAAAGCAAACCCATCAACATTAAAACAGTGTTTGAGCAATCATACGCGCTTTGTGCATTATATTGTTACTAAAACACTTTTGAAGTAATTATATATATATTCAATTTTTGAAGTTCAGAGAGTTAAAGTATCTATCCACATAGCTTGTGCAGTTCAAAAGGAGAAGGTGTTTTAAAGGTGTATTTGTTTTGATGATTAAATTTACAAAACAAAATTAGATTGGACATGTTTGGATTGCAACTTTAGAGATTTAAAAATTCAAGACATATTTTGGATAGGCTATAACTACAGTCAAATCAAAATTTATACTTACAATTTTAAATCACTATGCTTACCATTAATTTAAGAAAGTTAGATAGTTTAGGTAGTTTCCAAACATACATTTATGAATCGTGTGTGTGTGTATGTGTGTGTATATATATAATCATATTAACAAAATAAAGTTAACTTTAAATTCCTAAAGTATAGCCATAGCTCCTTGTTGTTTATATATTTTTTACCCATTCGGGGTTGTAGATTGAGTGTGCTAACTACTAGTTAGCGTAATGTTCTTTAAATATGTCATTTGTCTCACTAGTAATTGAGTAAATGAATTTTGGCAACAAGTACGAAGGGATATGAGTTGGAGATGGGTTATCTTCTGTTATGTAGCCTCCTCTGATAGAAAAAAAAAAAAAACCATGCACACGAACATGTGTTCTTACCATTTAGCCCAAATTAATTATATTTAAAAAATTAAAACATGTGTTTCTTAAATGATTCACATAATCATTGAACTACAAGAAAGGTTTTTTTTTTTTTTTTTACTATAAGAGGGTGGCACCTCCATTTATTTATTAATATACCCTTACTTTTGGCGGAGGAA
Organism: Malania oleifera; assembly: GCF_029873635.1. NCBI lineage: Eukaryota > Viridiplantae > Streptophyta > Magnoliopsida > Santalales > Ximeniaceae > Malania > Malania oleifera. The sequence goes on from NC_080419.1 coordinate 1,405,654, forward strand.
TACCGTGGTTACAACATAAAACAAAAGTAAGAGTACAGAAAAACTCTCGTAAAAAAAACCAACACCAGCAATCAACCAAACTATGACAACAAAACTAAATATAACTAACAAATAAAATAAAATATAAATACAACCAAAATCAAAACAAAATACACCAAATGAAACTCTAGAATTGAACTAATGACGAACGAAAACGAGACCCCACCTATCCATCCGAATAATACTTTTTAGATAACGTGGTAGAAGGTTAAATAACCTAAAATAAATAGAAATATTACACTTTCTAAGCAAAATTTTTTCCCCCTTCAAATAACAAAGTTAGTCGTAATCAAGCCCCCTAACATCTATAGCAAACCCACTATAGGTATTTATCTAAACATGTGCTTATAGTAAATAAAATCTAAAAAGTCCAAGTTAATAACTTACTCTTACCTCTTCAAGTAAGTAATCTTGAGAACATAACTTTTGGAATGAAAGGCCATTGCTATCTACTTGTTCATATTAAAACAAGCACAAGAACAAGAACATGATTGTTCATTATTTGACCTAATTAAACATTCTTCAGATTTTTTGATCTGTGGGAATCATTCATATATAAATTGGAATTGAGGGTATACAAGAAAAGAAAATTGCCTAAAAAAACAAAACACAAATATATTGGCTACAGGACATTAAAATTGCTTAGAGATATTACCAAGTTTACTATTATCAATCAATCCAAAATTCGTTAGATATTTTGCACTTAAATCATCCTTGCAAAGAGTGTCTAAAATTCAAATTCAATCCAGGTGTTTGAACTATCTCATATTCAAAATGAGATTCCAAATAGCTAGGATGGGTGTGGAATGCATTTTTATCAATGAGTTGTAGAGACTCACTGCGGTCATGGAATGCATGGCTATCAATAATGAGTTGTGGAGTCTCAAGTGAATCTAACTCATGAACAACTTTACAAATATCCCAACCAGTTGAAACTTTACCGCATAAGTACATGACTACTAGTTCAACCATGTACCAATCCTAAAACAATAAACTCTCCAATCACCAAAATTATTGCAAAATGAGACCCCTTATTCCAGCTTTCATCATGCGGTTGTCTTTTGAGATACCATCAATATTTGAACCTTCATCCAACCATTACAAAAGGGGATGCCACCAAGAGTTGTTTTGATTCTAATATATAGAATCTCATGCATGATCATTACTCAGACTAGAAACAAGATCACAACTCTTTTATCAATTAATGGATTTTGAAATTTAAGAGTGTGCTAGAGAATAAACTACATGAATAACTTCACTGTTCGCATTATCCAACAAGTCATAATAAAGATTGTGAAACTTTTACAATCACCTCTTCAAAAAGAGAGGTAGCAAGGTTTCCATCAATGCATGTCTTGAATTTGTTGAGTGAAAAGACTACTCCAATATATTACACAATGCATCATCGGGTTACTACCAACCAACCAACCCAAAATTTGTTAGATGATCTACACTTAGATTACCCCTTGTATGTTTGAAGCCAAAATTCAATCAAGTATTTGAATTGATTGATATTCACAATGACACTCCAAAGAGTATGGACATAAAATCTAAGACTATCAACGAGTTGTAGGTTCCAAGTGAGTCAAGAACAACTTGGCAGAACACATATATTCCAACAAGCTAAAACATATACCATATAACTACTAGTTCAACCATCGTATTATCTCACTCAAATTGATCCTAAACAATCAATTCTCTAATCGCCAAAATCCCAGTGAATGCAAACCCCTATTCCAGCTCGCCTTGTGTCGCCATTTGAGCTACCATCTACATTAATTTGAATCTTCATCCAACAAATGCAAAGGAGTTGCCATTAAACTATTTTGGCTTAATTAGACACATAGAATATGATCATGATCACCAGAGAGATAGATCATCACAATTTTCCATTAATTAATTGATTTGTAAAACTTAAAGAGTGCACTAAAGAATAAACTCCACTAATAACCTTAACATTTCTCATCCTCTATATTACCTAACAAATAACAAGAAAGACTTTTAATCCTTCAACATTAGTAGGTCTCTACAAAGAGAGAGGTAGTTAGGTTTTCACTTAATATCTTGAATTGTTGAGTGAAAATTTTTTATTGACTTAAATGATAATAGATGAGAGTCAAATCATTAGCCCCTCGTGTTTCTAGGTAGACACAAATGATGCAAAAGATATTGTCAACTCTTTCCAAACAATAAACACAACACCTATAATCAATGATTTCTAATTTCACATCATCCTGATCATCCACGAGAACCCATCCATGATAAACAAATCAAAAATAAAAGGAAGGCTTGAATTTTGTTGGGATTTTATGCTTCCAAATCAACATCCATCCTTTCCCTTTTGGTTGGAAAAATATCTATCAAGCCACTAGTAATCATCCCTTAGGTTATACACACCGTTGCTAGCAGTTGACAAAAAGGTAAGCCTTCAAAAGACGCAATCATATTACATTTATGTGTGCATCACATACAATCTAATTTTAACTCAAATCTTTACACCGTGCAATAATAATACACAACTCTAAAATTTATTCTCATGCATAACATTACCAACGGTAACATAATCGCAAAATTGGCCCCCCATATATAATTTCATTGTTCACGATATTTACACAAAATCTATACTATAAATCGTATTATGCTCTTAAATATTGGTACCCCACATGAAGGATTCTCAAGATGGTAAATGAAGTTGCAAAGCATTTTTGCTACAATCCTTACCTTATGTTTGGAGGGGTTTTGAATTTGTATTAGCATGTATAGATTTGAATAAAATGTAATACAAAATTGTATTAAAATTTGTTCAAATTTATCAAAATTCAAATCTAAAATCTGAAATCTACGCTCTCAAGTGTAGGTTAAGAAATTACATGAGACTCAACCAAAAAAATTGCAAGTGAAGAAGTCACAAGAGTTGCATGTAGAAAATTGCTCCCAAAGCAAAAACCAATGCTTGGTATATTAACTTAGTGGCTTCAGTCTTCTCTCTTCCATTCGTAACACTCCCTGCATTCCAAATGCAAAAGGTTTAACAGATACCATTAATTAAAAAATAATTAATTAATTAATTAATTAATTATACTGTAAGCTGAAAGTTTACTGAAATGACTATAATTAATTAATAAATTAACTAACTAACTAATTACCGCAGGTTGTTGTAGAGTTGACGGAGCCGGAGCAGAGACAGAGCGACCCTTCACTCTCCGTATCGAAGCCGCAGGTGCCGCCGGACCTGGCGCATCGGTCGCACCCCATATCGGGCACAGCGTATTGCAGCCCGATTCCGTACTTCCAATCCAACGGCCTAACGCCCCTCAGCCCGTCCGTACCGTACACGCAGGTGTAGTGCGTGCAGTCCAGAAGGTTCATGTCCATCTTCACCATCCTCAGCGCGTTGTAGTCCGTGAAACAGCACGGCGGCGTCACGTTCGTGGCCGGCGCGTGGAGGATCTGGAACGATCCGCAAGTGTATAGCTCGTCGCACGTGTGGCCGGCGAAGTTGAAGCAGAGGTAACTGTAGTGGTTGAGGAGGGGGGAGTCGGCGGAGCAGTTGAGGAGCGCGAAGGCGGTGTCCGGCGACGGCGGGATCGCGAGATACTGCGCGTCGGAGACCTCGAATGTGCGCGGCGCCTGGAGCGCGCTGCAGGTGGACATGTCCGGGTCGAAGATCGCGACGGTCTTCGCGTCGTAGTCGATGGATCGGACCTTGTAGGAGCCGGAGGGGGTTTGGAAAAAGAGGCTGTCGCCAGAGGCGGTGGCGTTGCAGACCAGCATGTTGCGTAACTGACGCGCGCCGCAGCCATCGTCGATGCCGAACGGGTAGTTCACTGCGATTCCGCCGCAGGAGGTCCGGCAGGGGGAGAGAGCGAGGAAGGGAGGTGGCAATTGCAGAGTTAGTATGATCAGAAGAAGAAGCTGTAACGTCGTCATGAAATTAATTAAGATCAGTTACAGTTGACGGAGATTGCGGTGTCTGGAGTGAAGTAAATGAGTAAAGTTGGGCGGAGATCGAGACAAACTGGTTTGGAAATCTTAGTTTGAGAGGGAAAGTGGTTTGAAGTTTGAAATTAAGCAGCGTTTGATCTTCGGCGATGGAGGGAGAATAGATTATTCGGCGTGTGGCCGGCTTTTGCTGCGAGAGTGGGGACGCTTTTTTGACTATGGAGTGTTGATATTGAGACGGCCAGCTGGTGGGGGCTCCACCTGTTGAAAATAGTTGTACCGTTTCTATTTTCTAGGCAGTATTAGGGGTGGAAAAAGGGGCTCAAATGTCGGGTTTGGTCGGGTCAGGTAAGATGGTAAATGGGTCGAGATTAAACGGATCACAATCATATAAACTCCAACCCATCCGTTTATTAAACGGGCGGAACTAGCGGGTCACGGGTTATTCATTTAAAAAAATAATATAATTATTTTATAATTTTAAAGCCAAATTAAGAACAGAGATCCTCTCTTGCACCTCTCGGTTGACGCGGGTTGAGGAAGAAGAGGGGGTTTAAATCTAAATCTAAATCTAAATCAAAGTAATTAGTACATGTATTGTTTAGTTTTACCATATTTTTATTTTCTTGAATAAAACTTTGTTTGCCTAGTTTTCATAAAGACACCAAACAATTTATTCGAAACAGCCAAAGTGAAGGGGCGGTGCCAATGAAGAAAAAAAATCTCCGCTAGTCTCCCTGCTCAAACAAAAGATACACACATTAGGCAACATGAGTACAGGACCTTAGTAGGTCTTCTCTTTTGTGTTTTTAATTTTGATTTTTGATCAAAATCAAAATCAGTTTGAAGAAGAAGAAGAACTATAGTCTCAAAGAATTGTGACCGTCAAACGGGCGACAGAGTGAAGCCGACCATGGAGTGCTGACACCTTGACGACCACAAGAAGAAGAAGAAGAAGAACTGCTATCTCGAAGACTTGTGACCGCCAAACGGGCAAGGGAGTGAAGGGACCTTTCTAACCACGGCATGTTAACTACTAGGGAGATGGCCAAACGAAGACAGGCAAGGGCCAAGGCGAATGGCGCCACAGCAGTGGAGTGCAGGTGACTAGTAGATGCAATGGTCATGGATCTAGACTCTGGGGGCAGGAGGCGGGAGGAAGCGGGATACGTATACGGGGATTGTGAATTTGGGGATAGGGTTTTAATGTTTTGTGTATAATGTAAGGTGGAACAAACAAGAAGGCAAATAAACGAGTCACCGGGCGAGTGACTTAACTCGAACCCAGGTTGATCCATTTATAAACGGATGAGTCATGGGTTGACCCGTTTATAAATGGGTTGATGACTTTCATAAACCCAAACTCGTCTTAATCGGGCAGATCACGAATGACTTATTGGGTTAGACCCGTTTTGCCATGTCTAGGTAGTATATATCTATATATATTTTATCTCGATGGGACTCCAACTACCAACAAGCCCTTCAAAACCCCCTGGTGCGGCACCAAACCATTGGGGCGACACCCTCCCCCCAGAGTGTGGCACCTAGTAAAGCTGGATGCGGTTTACAACTTCGTCACCTTCCTAGTCGGCCACTCGCTTTATTTTCATCCTAGGACACATGTCGACTTCAGTTTAAACCCATGTAGCCAGGCCAAAATCAGAGCACATCAACTAGGACTTGAACCCACGATCCTCCGCAAACCGTCTTAATCAATGCTTACCACTACTTCGTGCCCATGGGAACATTCTAGGCAGTACATCTTACTTTAGAGATAACAATAATTAGTCTAATATTTTTATTTAATTTATATATGTACACATGTTTATATAGATGAAAAAATTTTCAATGGAGCGCACACCACAAATTCACTATTCGCCGGAAAAATATAATTCTCACTCTCTCTCTCCCTCTCTTCCTCCTTGATTTCTCCTCTCTGCTCTCTGAGCTTCTCACTTGTTTATCTATTGTATTCCTCAGCCCTCTATTTATAGGGCTGATATTTAAATCAATATTTAATCACAATTAAATGTAATCAATCACAAATGGGAAGTTACAATGGAGAGATAAAATAGGGATAAATGCAAACCGCATTTCCAACTCATCACGCGTCTCCAGCTTCTGGCTCTCTTGTCTCCAACTACAACAATCTCCCATTTGGAGACAGAGACGCCTCCTCAATCAGTATCATGAATAAACGATGTGCTCAAAACATGTCTTCAGGCATGAAGACCAACTAAAGTTGGACACAACTTCAGTTTCCCTGTAGTCACCACCTTCCTGTTTGCTTGATTCCTGCAGATTAATCTGATGGTTGTCAGTTTCACAACTGGTGCAAAGATGTTGATGTAGTTAATCCCTTCCTTCTGTTCGAAGCTTTTGACTACCAACCTAGGCTTGTACCTTCTAGAGCTGTTATGCTCCTCTTTGATTCTATATACCCACTTGTTGTGAAGGCCTTTGGGCAACTTAACTAGTTCCCACGTTCTGTTGGAGGTGAGGGACTCCATCTCATCCTTCATTGCAAGCTCCCACTTGCTCATATCTACCACCTGACATGTTTCATCATAGCATTCGGGCTCTCTTCCATCTGTAGGAAGTAAGTAATCAATATACCTTCTGTTTGGTACATGGGACCGAGTAGATCTCCTAAGCTCCTAAGCTGGAGTAGGAGGCGGTGGTGCGATGATCTGCTCCACTAGTTCCTCCACCTGAGGATTCTCGGCATTATGTTGTTGTGTCTCGACACATTCTCAGTGGACTAGTTCTAGTCTCTTCTTCTTTGGAACACGGGTGTTTATTTGGAAACTGACCCTCTTCTGCTTCCCACCTATACAATGCCCACACATGTTAATCTGCACTGACTGTAAATCACTCAATTTTCCCTTTGAGTGCATCACCTTGAGTCCCTTCTCGCTCATATAACCGAGTCGTTGGTGCCAGATGTTGCTGTCGTCATTTCTTACAGCAACTGAAATAGACATAAAGGCATTGGAGGTTAGAGAAAGTCTTCCACTTTTCTTACCTCGCACAATCGTTAGTACACCCTTTGAAACTTTCTATTCATCGCCAATGAATTTCGCTGTGTATCCCTCATCTGTCAGCTGACCAACTGAGATCAAATTCTTTCTCAAGTCTGGAATATATCTAACATCCTTCAGCCTCCATACTGACCCATTTATATTGATATTCACAACTCTCTTGTCGGTTATATCGTAAGGTTAATCGTTGCCAAGGTACACCTAACCAAAATTACCTGGTGTGTACTCTTCTAGGCAATCTTTGCAGCAAGTGGCATGAAATGAGGCTCCGGAGTCTAAGACCCAAGACTCCTACTTGCCCTCCAAAGAGCATATCAACATCTTATCATTTTCAGAAGCAATATTTGCTTCTGTCTTTACCCTCGTCTCGTATTCTTTCTTCTAACTTCTGTACTGGTTCTTCTAATGACCAATTTTCCACAGTTCCAACACTCAATAATTTTTGTTCTCTGGGAACCTGTGTCCTGAGTACCTCTGGAATTTCTGGATTTAGACGGCCTGGGCCTAGATCTGCCATGGTTTTTTGATCGTCCATGCCTGTTTCCTCTGTCTCAACTCTCCATGTTCAAGGCTGAACTCGAAGTGGAGCCATGGTTCGACTGCATTCTGATTTCCTCCATCAAAATCATGCTGACGACCTCATCTTTTGATTCCTGTGGAACTACTGATGGCAGTAACGACATCATTCCAACTTTCGGGCAATTGACTGAGAATCAGTAGGGCCCGAATCTCATTATCAAACGTTACCCCGACTAAGGCGAGTTGATCCGACAACTCATTGAAATTATTCAAATGCCTGCTGAAACTTTCACCTGCAGATATGCTCATCGTAAATAGTCTTTTCATGAGATGTACCTTGTTTGCGACTGAAGGCTACTCGTACATATTAAAGAGCGCATCCATTAAAGACTTGATGGATGTTATATACTTGATATTGAACGCCACAGATTTCGACAACGTCATTCTGATGGCTCCGAGGGCTTTTCGATCAAGCAACTCCCACTCGTCCTCGTTCATGGATGCTGGCTTACCTTTCAACGGTAAGTGTAATTCCTTCCCAAACAAACAATCTTCTATCTGCATCTTCTAGAAACCGAAATTGTTTCTATTGAACATTTCGATTTTTGAACTCTTTTCATTCGACATCTCGATTCGCTAATCTAAAGATGGAATTAGCTCAAATGGATAGCACGGTTGGATCTGTAACAATCGAAAGAAAATGGTTTAAGTCGCTTGAAAAACAAACCCAAAGCGACTCCAAAAAGCTCAGTCAAACTTATGGTCAAACTGGTCAACTATGCTGACGTAGTAGTAGGGCCACCTGCCGACGTGTCAGTGGGTTCACCTACTGACGTGGCACCCCAAATGACGTGGCACACCGATTACGTGGCTGCTGACGTGGCAATGGGGCCCGGCTGATGTAGCGGAGCTGACGTGGCTGGGTTCTGAGACGGCGGGTCAGATCCGAGTCAGGGACTGGATCTCGGGTTGACCTAGTCTGAGGGTGTATTCGGGTCAAGTCGATTTTCCCCCGGGTTGGGTCAAGGCGGTCTGGGCAAGGAAGACGCGTGCGGTGCGTGAGGAGCTGGTCACAGGCGTGTGGCAAAGCGTCTTGCTTTGGTGAGGCGCGTGAGGGAGCGTGAGGCTTAGTTTGGACTCCGTTCGAGCTCTGGCTTGCACCGTTCTCTTTGTCTCAGCGAGTTAAATGTGATGGTGGCCTCAAAACGTAGTTTCGAGCCACTAGACAGAGTTCTAATTTTGGGATCACTTTTGATCTGACTTTTCTGCTCCAACTTGACTCTGATACCACTTGTTAGAAACCTGTGAACAATCAAAAAAATGTGACACCAGAAATTTAATTTGGTTCGGTCAATATCGACCTACGTCCACGGAGCACACACTATAAATTTACTATTCGCCAAAAAATTACAATTCTCACTCTCTCTCCCTCTCTGAGCTTCTCACTTGTTTATCTCTTGTGTTTCTCAGTCATCTATTTATAGGGCTAATATTTAAATCAATATTTAATCACAATTAAATATAATCAATCACAAATGAGAAGTTACGATGAAGAGATAAAATGGAGATAAATGCAAACCGCGTTTCCAATTCATCATGCGTCTCCAGCTTCTGGCGACAGCTAGGAGAAATGTTATGCTTATTTTAATTTTAAAAAAATTAAGTTTATTTTATTGGTTTTTAAGAGTTTTAAGAATTATCTTCTTAGTAGATGATGCAAATGATCATTATTGTCATACATATTTGTATTAGGCATTTCTATGATGAAGGCTCAAGAGTAACTAAATAATTAGTAATAAATGTCATATTAGTATAATAAAAATATGTCGTTTTAAAAATTATTAAGCGTATTAGGCATTCATATGGGTGTGATTTGCAATATTAATAGTGTTTAATGAGACGGTGGTAAAAAGTGATTGATGGCTACGAGTTTTAACTCTTTCGCCATATATGTATGCATGGGTTGATTGATACCTTAGCTATATAACAGCCTCACCAATTATACCGAGTCTCATTGGACTTCTATAATTTTACCCTATGCATTATTGAAGTTTTAAATATTATTATATGACTTAGATCTCCATGGTACAGTACACATCCGCTTTAAGCAATTGACTTCCTTATATAAGGTGTTTCTAAGGTTAAAGCTCAAAATATACTTGCACAACAGGAAAAAAAAAAAGTTTCCATAGCATATAATCATGTCAACACTTAACTTATAAAATGAGATACAAATAAATTAGTCTAATCATGAGAGAGAGAGAGAGAGAGAGAGAGAATCAGTCCCCTCCGTAAAATGACCTCCTGTCTATTATTCGACCTTTCAGACATGCGTAAAGCCGTTTGTACATCACATCGATGGTCAAACAAAACATACACGCATTTCATCAGCTGGTAAATTTAATTATTACACATATAATTATATTAAGTAGGCAGTCCACTTAATTCATTAGACGTTTGTGAATCGCAGGTATTCTTTCTTGGACGGGAGATCAACGGTCTCGTACCCCTGCGGGAACATCTCCTTTGCCTGCTCATTGGACACGCCGGGTGATATCACCACCGGATCTCCCGGTTTCCAGTTCACCGGAGTAGCCACCTTGTGCTTCGCCGCCTTCTGCAGCGACTCCACCACCCTCACCACCTCGTCCATGTTCCTCCCCGTGCTCGCCGGATACAGAAAGCTCAGCTTAATCTATTCATTAATTAACAATAACCCATAATCTTAATTAAATTATATTAATAACCACAACAAATTAGTAAATTACCTTCTTATCCGGACCCACAATATGCAAAGCCCGAGAGGGGACCTGGTTCCCGGTCGGGTCTTTCTCATCCGGGTCAACCATGTTGAGTTGCTTTATGATCTCTCTCTTCGGATCCCCGATGATCGGGAAGTCCACCTTGCAGCCGCCCTGCATGCACCCAAACACGTCCTCTCAGAATCATACACAAACCCGAAATCCGAAACTCAAAACCCGGATAGAAAACGGATAGATCCGATCGAATATGTAAAGTACAGAGCAGGCTTCAATGTCCTTGATCCAATCCGCGTGAGAGCGCAAGTCGTCGCAAGACAAGCCTAGCAGCTTCAACCCCCTCCTCCGAAATTCCCCCGTGTACGCCGCCATCTTCCCCAGTTCCGTCGTGCACACCGGCGTAAAATCACCTGCGACACTTCCGTATTAATGATATTTTTTCGTTGGGTAATGAAATTTAAGGAGAGAGCGAGTTTCGAACCTGGGTGAGAGAAGATGATGGTCCAGCCATCGCCGGCGAAGTCGTGGAGCTTGAACTTGCCGTGGGTAGTTTCAACTTCCAGGTTAGGGATGGTATCGCCAATCGTCAGGCCCGGCATCCTGATACTCTTGTGTATAATTTAACTCAATAGAAGTGTTATTTGGGAAGGAAGGTTTTGCTGTGTGTTTTCAAGATAGGAACGGTCGGTGGAAGTTTGGCGTTGAGGGGAGTTAAAAAGAGAGATGGCAGCCGGTGCATGGAGAGAACGTGGCGGAGTGGCGGGCCACGTGCCTTCCTGGGGGCTCTGCTGGCATGCATGCGGATGGGCTTTGAAATCCACACGTATAATGTGTCATCCACGTGTACGGTGGAAGAGGGAACCCTGTATTTTAAAAACATTTAATTATTTAATTATAATTGTGTCTTACATTTTTAGGTGTAATGCAATTTTACGGGAAGTTAATAGTATATTGAAAATTTATAAAATTAATTTATTTAAGTTTTTTAATATTTTAAAATTATTATTTTTAGGAGGTAATAAGGAGGTGAGGAGAAAATACAAATTTATATAAATTCATTACATTTTAAATAAAAATAACATATAATTTATTTTATATACTTAGGATTTGTAAATAAATTAATAGTTTTTTTTTTAAAAAAAAAAAATTGAGATTGTTGTATTAGAATTTTGACTTTTACAATTAAGAGGAATGAGTATAAATAGAATATGCGATATGCATTATGGTACATTTATTAGTTTAAAGGCTCAAACTCAATGAAAAAATAACATGATTATTACCAATCTCCTACAAAATATACTACAAATTATTTAGGAGAATAACTTCCTTATATAAGATTTAAAATTCATAATCGAATTATAACTTTATAGAGTCATATATCGCATACATGTTACTTTTTTCAGAAGTTATATTGTAAGATCATATATTACATATATGTTACTAATTTTCGTATCCCAAAAATCTCCTATGAAGACACAAGTTCATAAAAACACGAGTTTAAGTAGCCTATGAATTTCGACACTTGTATTGGATCTTGCATGTGGTGTTTGTATTTTTGTAGGAAATTTTTAAAATAAAATTTTTGTAAACTAGTTGTTATTGGTTAAATTAATTAATTTTTTGTATTTATTAATAAGTTAAGCGGTATGCAATCCATGTTGTTAATGAAGCCTAACCAAAGCACCTCTTTCATATTGCAAAAATTTCCAAGTTAGATTGTTGCCTAATCACATTACATTATTTACATTCATATTAAATATTTAGATTTTGTACATATGACTGCTAGCAAATGATTAGTGGTTTAAGTTAGTTTTTTTTTTTTTTTTTTCTTTTCAAAATCATCCGAAAACCGTATTTAATTGATACATTATTTTGAAGTATAACTTGGTTAGACAACATAATTTAACAATTTTTTCTCTTTTTGAGTAAGTCAAAAGTAACGTCTCGGAAAAAAATATGCATGGAAGTGTAAATATATATATATGTATATATAATACTAAAATAATAATATAATATGATTATGTATGAATTGCATTAAAAGCAATCTAACCATCAGATTTCAATTGAAATCTCAATTTCTTCTTCAATCTTCTAGAACTCCCACACCCCCCCCCCCCTTCTCACATTTGTAACCGTGAATGTGACGATCTAATTTCTCTACCATTGTTTTTTCAGTAAACAACAATAATAATCAATCATCTGTCAAATAACTCTGATACCATATATCACATACATAACCTGACCCGTAGTGGATACCGAGTAATCAGTCCACCAAACCTACTATCGACGCAGCAGAATACATACTGTGTCTAGGTCCAAAATACAATACCATCCAAAATACAATACAATACCAAAGTGCTATAATCTCCACACATGCACATATACATGTACATCTCCAAAACTCTATAGGTACTCTAGGGGTTACACTGCATACCCCAACTTTAACACTTATCCTGAATCCCAGGGTACAACAGTCTCCTCTACCTTGGAACTCTCTCTGCTGGCCTATTTTGGTTTCCTAAAATGTTTAAATTCAGGGTGAGACACCTCTCTGTAAGACGGAATAAATCATTGACAGTGTGTGGCACATGAGTTTTAATATATCATCACATTCATTTAAATAATTATAACAACTAAGAAAATATAGTGATATGTACTCATAATCATAAATATAAAACATAGTGTAATAAACTTTCATATCATTTTCATGATCATATACATAAGCTTTCATATCTCATAACATATACATACTCATTCATTTCTTATATCATATACGTACTCTTTCATTTCTCAAATTCATAATCACATTCTAGCCCATGGGTATCCACCAGCATATAGCACAACGCGTCTGTAACTCATGACGGTTCATTTCTCATATCATATCTCATTTTCATAATCTAACTCATGAGTGTCCACCAGTATAAAATACACTACGCATCTGTTACTCATGACTGATCATTTCATTTTTCACTTTTCATAAACATTTTCTAACTCATGAGCATCCACTAGTATAATATACACTACGCGTATGTAGCTCATGGTGGTTCATTTTTGCATCTGTAATGAGAAACCATCCCAAGGATAATCACATCGTCATGTATTCAGTCCACATGACCGGATTGTGCGACCCGAAAGCTGGACCCCAATCCTAGTCTGGACCCCAGGGGGTAACACAACCCTTCATAGGCCTAATCATCTGCCTCTCCACATGCTATGTAAGCCGTTTGGTTGCACTAACACAATACTAGCAACAATACCGTGATCTGAATAACTCTAGTCCATCAGGGTTCTCATGTTCACATTTTTGTATTTATATTTCTTCATGTCTATATAATTCTCATCATTTCAGTATAATTTTCATTTCATCATTTCTATGTAAAACGTCTTTGTATATGTTACATATCATCATTTCCAATATAAAACATATTTGTATTTCTTATATACCATATTTTCTCAATAGAAACATAATTGTATATCATATTATATCGATTCTCATTGAAAACATATCTATATAACTCATTTTCATCTTGTCCAGTAAAAAACGTATGTGTATCTCATTTCATCATTATTGAATAAATACATATATCCTATAACAACCTGCTATTTAACTTGGGGTTTTATATATATATACTATGAAATTTATAATGCTCTGATACCAAACTGGATTAAACGCAACCATTAACCAAAGCAGCGAGAAGCAGAAATAAAATAAACATAACCGTATATAATTATATACAATACTAGAGTACTAACATGTTTCCCAAAATATCCATATATGACTGTACCCTAAATATCCTCAACTAGTGAGGGCTATACAAAAATACTCCCAAAAATATACTCATTCTCTACTGACAGGGCAATACTGAGGCCCCTCTATCTGCGATCCTGGTCTGCTCGCCTCCCTGGATCACCTGAAAAATGTTAAAGTAACGGGATAAGCCAACGCTCAGTAAGACGAAATATGCTATTGTTAATGTGTGGCAAATGAGTTACAATACTATGAAATTTGTTTCTATAATTATGTATAGCTGGATATGTAAATACAGTACAAATAATAGAAACCACCTTTATTTCCATGTTGCTTAACATATCTGTATTTTAGGTTGCTATTCAAAATACTTCTAGTGTACATAAGTATATTCTCTATCTCTATAAATCTGTATATACATAATAATAACTAAAAACTTCTCTGTGGATAACTGTGTGTCATGATTTAATCCCTCATGACAGGGTTGTGCAGCCCGTAGGCGGGATCTACCCTGGCTAGCCGACCAGGGTAAACCACTATACTCCCTCAATCTGATCGGTCACTCCTCAACCCATATCTGATGGGGAGCCTATACGTCTGGACTTGATCGACCTACTACCACATATTATCTGAATAGGTGGTTGCACTCTGAAACTAAATATATGTAGCTACGGTACCATGCTCTGTAAACTGTATGGTCCAACATGGTCTGATACTATATAATATATTTCTATATACAACTATCTAATTTACCATGATTCTGAAATAACTATAATAACCATGACACTGAAATAAATTGTGACTGTATCAACTGTATTTCTGAATTGAACTGTAATCTGTTAGTCATGGTACTAAAAACTATATAATCATGGTACTAGAAACTGTATAAGCATGGTACTAGAAACTGTATAATCATGGTATTCTATAATTACTATAAAACATATCTACTGGTCGTTTATTATGTAAAACATACCCTGAAAACACTATAAAACATGCTTTTGTACTATATTTATATTCTCAAGCCACACAATAATTTAATACATCATATTCATAATTAATAACTGTATAAAGTCCTGTTGTGAATAATAATCTGGTAAAAATATACATTTCATACTAGAAATCATTTTAGAACTACCTAACATAGCATATTTCCCTTAACTGATTTCTGCTAAAATCCCCCTATTGAGACGGGTCCTACACCCGTAGGGTTCTCCACTCAACACCCTGAAAACCATATATCCCATAACAAAATATCAATATTTCTTTGCCTACATCATTTTCTACAACTGTCAGAAGGCCAAAAATTGACTAAAATGCCTTACCCTGATTATGAGAAGAAATTCAACTTGATCCCACCGATGATCCGCCCCAGCAGACTTGAAGAGAACTCCACCAGGAGTGTCGTGGTGGTCTCAGATCGTCGATCTGGCGACTGACGAGACCGAAATCGAAGAGAGATAGAAGAGAGGCCGTAGGAGAGAGAGCGGCGCTGAATTTCTAAATTAATCCGAAGTTTTGCAGTATTTATATTATGGGATTCATCTCGACGAGCCACGTCACCTCGTCAACGAGTCCTGTAGAAAGTTCGTCGACTAATTTGCACCCTCGTCGATGAATTTCAGACTTCCTAAAAATCCTCTCTCGGTATCTTCTCGTCGACGAGGCTTAGGAAATTTCTTAGAATTACCATCTCTAAAATGCAATGTCGTTCGCGTTCGCCGAAGAAGTCGGTTGCCTCCTTCTGTTACTATTTCCATTTTCCTTCCTCTTTATCATTTAAATATCATTATGCTTCGGGTCATTACATATCCTCTTTTCTATAAAAACATATCTCTATATATGTATCAAACATATCAATAACTCATGTTTTCATTTCCGTATAAACCATCTATATAACTCATGTCATTATTTCTCAATGCAAATCATATATATATCAATATAAAGCTCATTCCCAGTATAAAACGATTATTTCATATTACTTATGCCACACAATTTTAGACTGGTAATCATAGTATAATAATCACAAAAAAAATATCCACATCATAGTTTTCAAAACTATATACCATATGCTCATTTTCACATACTTTAATTAACCATTTAATTTTCCAAAATATCTGTTATAATTTATTCCCGTTACTTGCTTACTGAGAAGGTGTTTGCTAGGATCTCTAAACCAATGCCCACAGCGTTCGGAACTCAAAACCCTAAAATCATACTTTTCTTAGTTCAATCAGCTCAAATCCTGCATTATAATCATTTAAACATCCCTAGGCCCATACACTCCATTTAATCAGTTAAATTATAAGCAGTTAACACATTTTTCACCCTTACCTCAACTTTGGAGTGTGCCTAGGAATCCCAAAACACGAATTCGTTCCGATTAACTTGCATAGAATCGCTCTTAGAACCTCGTGGTGATGTCTGATCATCGAATTAGGCTAAAATCGGAGAGAAATCGAAGAAAGAAAGGGGAAGGTTCGTAGCCCTAAGAGAGAGAGAGAGAGAAGAGCATGTTTAATTTTCTACAAATAAATGACTTAAGGCCTATTTATAGGCTTCTGTCCCAGCCGTACTCATCGATGAGAATAAAATATTCGTCGATGAGTTAAAGAAGGACACTCAAAAACGAGAACAGGGGGTTCATCAACGAGCCCTTAAATATGAGATTTCCCGGTTCTTGGGATCTCCTTGTCGACAAGGCCACACTCTTCGACGAGTCCCTGCTGCATTGCCCTTTCAAATTTTCTTTCTTCTTTTCTTTATTTTCTCATTAATTAAATTTTCCTAGGTCTCTACATTCCCCCATCCTTATAAACAATTTTGTCCTCGAAATTTTCTATCTATCACATTTACCAACCTTAGAAAAAACATCAAAATTTTATTAATTACCCTCACTTATGGCGGAGGAATACCGTGATTACAAGGTAGAGTTCTGGGAGATTACAACCATTCACATAAAAGAAAACTCTCCCAAAACTATTCATAACCAAAACCAAAATACTAATTGTAACAACCCGAAAAATAATGGTATTTAAATAATAAAAAGGGAGAGAAATGGAAACAGAAATAGAAGGAGGCGACAGGCTTCGTCGATGAACGCGAATGATGTTGCATTTTGAATATAATAACCCAAAAAATTTTTACACAGGGTCTTGTCGATGAACACAGGGAGTTCGTCGACGAGCGCATAAGTAGGTCTTGTCGACAAAGTCACACCTCATCAACGAGAAGATACCGAGAGGGGTTTTTGGACAGTCTAAATTTCGTCGATGAGGAGGTAGGGTTCGTCGACAAAATTACTTAAGGACTCGTCGACGAGATGACGTGTCTCGTTGACAAATCTGACCCTATAAAGAGTTGAAAATCGAATTTTTTATGAAAATTTCAGAGCAAACTCTCTCTCTCTCTCTCTCTCTCTCTCTCTAAAACGCCTCTGCCTCTTTCTCTCTTCGATCCTGACCCCATTTCTCGCCGGATTGAAAATCTGAGGCCACCACGATGCTCCTAACGAAGTTCTTTGCAAGTCTGCCGAGCTGATCATGGGAGAAGTTGGTTTGGAATTCATCCCAAATCCAAGGTAAGGCATTTTATTCAGATTATGTCTTCCTCATAGTTATAAGAAATGTTGTAGGTAAGAAAATACTGAAATTTTGTTCTGGGGGATGTTGTTTTCGGGGTGTTGAATGGAGAACCCTGCGGGTGTAGGGCTAGAGTTCAGTGAGAGGTTTTTCAGATTTAAAGTAAGGGAAATATGCTATGCTAGGAAATTTACTTACATTATCAGAAATTATATATATATATATATGTATGTATACCAGATATTATATAGAATATGAATTTTTAAGTTTGTGTGGCTCGAGTACATGATATTGATATGGAGTTTTATGCAGTTTTTCAGTATTTCAAATTATACAAATGTAGTTAGATATTTGCAGCTTTTATACAGACAAAGTATGTATACATAAGTAGTTTTATTCAGATGATTACACAGACAGATATATATAACAGTATACAGATAATTATTCAGAACAGTATATACAGTGCATATAGAAAGCTATCTTTTCCTAAACGCCATAACACTCAGAGTATACAGTTAGTTTATACAAACAGTTTATAAAGACAGATTATACAGTTATAACATCAAGATGTTACAGTTATTCAGATATCACAGTATTTACAACACAGAATTATGGTGTTATGGTTATTTTGGAAACAAGATGAAAACAGTAAAGATATATATATGTATTTATATAGTATCATATCCCTGTGGAAAGATAAAAAACGGTTTATAGAGCACGATACCGTTGCTAATACAGATAGAGTGCAACCGCATATCTCAGATAGTGTGTGGGTACTGTCAAACTGTGCTCAGAGAGGATGTAGCTCCCCGGTACGCTGGGTTAAGGGGGCCAGTTTGACGAGGTAGCAGCTAGTCTCGAGCTTAGGAGTTAATGTAGTTTAGCCGGGTTAAGGTAGTGTAAAGTATGATGACTTACCTGGAGGGCCGACTAGGTTAAGTCCTGCCTACAGGCCGCACAACCCTATCATGAGGGGTCAAATCATGACATATAAAGTCCTAGGGAAAGAGCACAATTATGTATATTTATACAGTTTTACAGCTTTTGTCGTATATAGTATGATATAGCAGTATGAATGATAGAAAGTTCAGATGATACAAATGTTTTAAACTATTATGCATGTGTTTTACAGATTTTTCAGATCATGTAGTTTTGTATATTAATGTTATAGTTTTACGATTTGGTCACCACACACTAGTAATAGCATATTCCACTTACTAAGCGTTGTCTTTGTGACGCCTCGATTTTCGCACAATTTATTTTTTTTCGTAAACAATAATAAGTAAATAATTTACACGTCATCAATAACATCCACAAATCGGTCACGTCAACAACCCTACTAACATTCGTACGACCCGACTCGCATTAGGTACCGGGTAAAAAGTCATTTATTTCATTATTATAACCTAACAGCGAAAGACAGTGTATTTATATCATTCAGAATACAATATCCAGAGTATCCACATACACACATATACATCATTATCACAAATCCAAAAACTACTCAACTCTAGAGGAAATTACACACCCCTAATCCAAAAAATCACCCTGTGTATCTGTAACGACCCGAATTTAAAATGAAATTTAAATAATAAGGAAAGGGAAATGGAAATCAAAAATAGAAGGAGGTCGTAAACTTCGTTGACGACATTGCATTTTGGAATAGAAAAACAAAAAGGGGGGAGTTTCAGGGCTTCGTCGACGAATCCCCTGTATTCGTCAACGAAGGCTTAAGAGAATTCGTCGACGAACACAGGGCTTCGTCGATGAGAAAATACCGAGAGAGGTTCTGAGGCACCCTGAATTTCCTCGACGAATAGAGTCTCATCGACGAAATTTGTGAAGGACTCGTCGACGAAAGTCAGGCTCGTCGACGAAATCCTGTTTCATAAGAATGAAAAATCCAGGAGAAATATCATTTTGTACAAAGTCTCTCCCTCTCCTCTCTCTCTCTCTCTCTACGGTTCTCTCTCCCTTCTTTCTATGTTTTCGGCCCCACCAGTCGTCAGATCGACAATTTGAAGCCACCACGACGCTCCTGGCGGAGTTCTCTCCAAATCTGCTAGAGCGGATCGTGGGAGAAAGCTAGTTGGAAATCATCCCAGAGTTGACGTAAGGCTTTTTAAGTCATATTTGGTCTTACGCTAGTTATAAGAAATGTTGTGGGCATGAAAATACTGAAGTTTAATACTGAGAGTTTTCAGTTTCGAAGTATTGGTCAAGGAACCCCTCAGGTGTTAAACTTGAATGCTTTTGGGTGAAAACTTTCTACCCAATATTTGGGTTTTTGGTAGTTAAGGAAAATATTGTATGCTTCGAAATACTGAACTTTAATTCTGGAATTTTTCATTTTTAGGGTATTGAGTTAGGAACCCTATGAGTGCGAGGCAGTTTTATTAGGGGTTTTCCAAGAATCAGGTAAGGAGATAAACTAAACTAGTATTGTTTTGGAAAATGTTTATATATATATATATATAGTTATATATAGTTATCGTTTGATTTATGGAAAATGTATATGATTATATATATATATATATATATATATCTTATATTTGCAAAATACTGTGAAAATGATTGTATATTGAATATGTGGAAAATCTACTGTGTGGCATGAGTAAAAATGTTGTGAAATGTTGTTTTCTGGGAATGTGGATGAGATGGATTTTTTTATAGATGTTTTCATATATATATATATATATATATGGATGTGATTTGCTGGCGTATAGGCCGTGCTATGTGACCATGAAATGTAATTGCTGGCGTACGGGCCGTGCTATAAGATGTGATTTTTTGGCATACGGGTCGTGCTATGTGATTACTGTTTGCCAGCGTACGGGCTGTGCTATGTGTAGCTGGCGTACGGGCTGAGCTATGATAAAATGTGAAATACTAGCGTACGGGCCGATGATTTTTATGATACATGTATATATGTGAAATGATGTGATTGATGTGAAGATAAATGATATGAGATATTTGTGTATCACGGTTTCAGTGTATGTATATGATATCAGAACCTGGTTGGCTTAGTTTAGGCTAACACTTGCATGGTACCGTTGTTATGTGTCCATGGTCTTCGTGATCATGATATCTGTGTTAATGCCATTGTACGGAGTGGTATAAGATTGGATGGTCGATGTGATTATTTTCAAGAAGTGTGCTATTATCGCCCCTGATGTAAAGACCAGTCTGGGTAGACCCATCGGACCTACAGACTAGACTAATGACTTGGCAGTGGTCGGCCAACCATTGTCAGGTCCTGCCTTCGGGCCACACAACCCAGTTATGTGGGGGTAATACATGACAACAGCCAGCTAACCTACTAGGAATTGTTTCATGATATTATTATTATGATATGAGATGAGATATGCTTATGAAATGTAGTATGTTATGCCATGATTTGATATATACATGTTTTTCCCATATTTGATAAACAGTACTGAATGTGTTATATATGATATATGTTGAATACGAAATACTCATGTTGTCACACACTAGTATTAGTTTATTTACCTTACTGAGAGGTGTTTCACCGCTTAATTTCATTAACTTTTCAGGAGCCCCGGATAGGAGAGCAGGAAAAGCCCCGCAGAATTAGTGTTGTTTATCTATCCTCTGCGAAGGGTAAGTTTTGGTAGGGACAGTTAGATTTTGAGGGAATTGTCCCTAGATTTATTTTGGGTTGTATATACTGAGAGTTAGTGGTTGTAGTACTCTGGTATATGTTATGCACATTATGATGAGATGTATATGATTTTATACTTTCTGCTGCGTAGGATTCTGCTGTATGTTTTGTTATATCTCTGGTACCCATGGGTCCAGGTGGATGGGGACCTGCTGAGTTGGATTGTGGGATATGTAGTATTGATTTTATGATGATATTATTATTGAAAAAAAAATACGTGGAAAAATGAGCAGGTCGTGACAGTATCAAGGTCCCAACCCCCTATGATCACGGAGCTCTATCACCTGGTCTATCCCCTCTCCCTAAAAAATTTAGATAATTTGGGTGAGACACATCTCAGTAAGATGGAATAAATTATTTACAGTGTGTGACCATATAAGTTCAGTTATAATACACTTTACTTTTCAAACCATCGTTTCTTCTGAGAAAATACACTGATATACACATTCTTATAATCATATAAATATACAACACAAGCTTTTATAAGCTTTAAACCCATTTCTTAAATTCAATATTTTCCAACACATATTTACCGCGAAGTTCCTGATAATAGGGAAGGTTACTCGCCCATACAAGTAGCTTCCCTCTGCCCTAACATGTTATGCAGCCAGGAATGGCTACATCTGATACCTATTAGGGCACTTACCTTACTCAGTAAGCCCTCAGGCGGAGAGTTTCACTTCGCCTCAATTATTTATTTTATAAAAACACACTTTTTCATTTCTTATAATCATTTACCATTTTAACTCATTACATATCTATGTATACATAAATTCACATTTATGTACTTTACATAATACATTAGATCACATAATTCCCATTCTCAACATATTCACAATTTCCATACTGAGCATACCTCCCCAACGGCATCAGTAAGAACTTCACATACACACATAGTCTCCATACTGAGCATACCTCCCCAACGACATCAGTAGGGACTTCACACACACACACAGTCTCCATACTGAGCATATCTCCCCAATAGCATCAGTAGGGACTTCACATACACACATAGTCTCCATACTGAGCATACCTCGCCAACGGCATCAGTAAGGACTTCACACACACACACACACACAATCTCGATACTGAGCATACCTCTCCAACGGCATCAGTAGGGACTTCACATACACACATAGTCTCCATACTGAGCATACCTCCCCAACGGCATCAGTTGGGACTTCACACACAATTTCCGTACTGAGCATACCTCCCCAACGGCATCAGTAGGAACTTCACGACACAATTTCCATACTAAGCATACCTCCCTAACGACATCAATAAGAACTTCATACACACAATCTCCCTATTGAGCATACCTCCCCAACGACATCAGTAGGAACTTCACGACACAATTTCCATACTAAGCATACCTTCCCGACGACATCAGTAGGAACTTCATACACACAATCTCCTTACTGAGCATACCTCCCCAACGACATCAGTAGGAAAGGAATACCACCCACCCGCAATTATTGTCCGGTATTGGCATATCATCAATCATATTTCAGTATATCTCAATTTAGTTCATTGTAAATATTCTTATCATTTTCTGTGCACTTTCATTATCTTATAATAATATATATCATATTTCACATATTTCCACATTTTTCAAAATACTCATATCAGTAATTTCTACTCACGTATAAATATCACATCAATCATTCTCATTCACTATTTTCTTAGAAAATACGCATCATTATATTTCAAATTTTTCAACATACATCGTATGCCACACAGTCTTCATCTATTATTCATAAAATATTAATTTCACATTCCAAAATAACACAATTTAAAATTACTCAAATGCCACACAATTTATCTAGTATTTATATCATAATAATTTTAAGACAAAATATCATATGCTCATTTTCACGTATTAATTCAAATAGTAATTCTAAAAACACTGTTATAATTTATTCCCCTTACCTGGTTTACTGAGAGTCTCGTTAACACCCAGATCCTATGCCCTTAGCGCCTGAAATTTAACTCCTGCAATTTATATTTTTCCTAGATTAATTAATCTATTTCTCCAAAATAATACCCATCTAACCTTCCCTAGGCTCCATATACCTCAAATTAATATTTAAACTAACATCTAACAACCCTACCTAATTTTTTAAATTTTTACCCGCGGGTTCCAAAATTACACCCGCGACGCTCACCTGGGCCCTAAATTCCATAAATCTTACTTCAACTTCAAATGCTCAACATTTTAGTATTTCTAAATTAATATTAATTAATTAAAAATAAACCCCTTAATAACCCTTGTACCCCAAATTTGGGGTTTTACCCATGATGACCCCATGAGAATTCCGTCTCGCTAGATTTGTAGAGAACAATCCCTAAATTCTCGTGGTGGTGTCCGTTCGTCGATTGGGCTTATATTTTGCAAGATATTAAATAAAAATGAGAAATTGGCTTACCCCAAGAGAGACGCCTATGCCGCTCCTACCACCAATCTGCTCTGGTAGAAATGACGGCATCGGAGAATAGGGTCCAGCGGTATCTTCCGATTTTCGATTAGGCGAAAATCTGCCACGAAATCGAGGAGAGAATGAGAGGAGAGAGAGAGAGAGAGAGAGAGAGAGAGAGAGAGAGAGAGAGAGAGAGAGAGAGAGAGAGAGAGTTCAAAGCTGCGCAAGAAAATAGAAGAGAAAAGAAGAAGAAGAAGAAGAAGAAGAAGAATAAAGAAATAAAAAGCCTCCTGCAGCTTCTTTAAGCTTCGGGAGAGTATAATAATAATATATTTAATTAATATTAATAATAATATATTTATTAATAAAAATAAAAATAAATTTTAATTATTATTTTTTTTCCTTTTTCTTTTTTTTTATCT
The DNA here is from genome assembly GCF_029873635.1 of Malania oleifera. NCBI lineage: Eukaryota > Viridiplantae > Streptophyta > Magnoliopsida > Santalales > Ximeniaceae > Malania > Malania oleifera. The sequence continues at coordinate 1,429,801 of NC_080419.1, forward strand.
GATCAATTAATTAATTAATTAATTATTATTTTTTTAAATCACTCTACTAATCTTCTATATCCCTTTTTGGGATTATTACAGTCTCACCCTATTACTTTACCATTTTTTAGGTGAGCCAGTTAGGCGAGCAAAGCAGGCTCGTAGATAAAGTGACTACTTTGTTGCCCTAATTGTAGGGTAAGTTTTGCACAGAGATATATTTTTGAGATAGATGATATCGGAAGGAAATGTTTTATGGTTATAGTCTGTATGTACAGAATTTTGGTATTGTATAGTATATGTGGTTGTATGACTTATATTTCCACTGCTTAGGTATGGTTATATAGATACATAAAAAAAATGGAGAAATTTTGAGGATGTTACACTAACTATCCTACATTATACAAGACAAAAGTCAAAATCATTATCTACCTTTATCTGTCTAACTCTGAGTCCCATTGAACAAGTGCGGATATCTCTAAAGCATCTTTTCCTCTAATTCCCATGAAACCTCCTCAATTGGGTGGCTGCGCCAGAATACTTTTACCAATGGGATCCTATTCGTGCATAATTCCTGTTCCTTTCGGTCCAAAATTTGAACTGACACTTCCTCATAAGACAGGGTATCTTCGAGTTCCAGTAATTCACAACTGATCACATACAAAGGATCTGGGATGTATTTTCTCAACATAGTTACATGGAATACGTCATAAATTCTGGCCAATGTAGGAGGTAATGCCAATTTGTAGGCAATTGGACCAACTCTTCTCGAGATCTCCAATGGTACAATATACCTAGGGCTTAGCTTACCCTTTTTCCTAACACTTTCATCGGTGCCACTCTCAAGAACACACGATCCCCTACTTCAAACTCCAACTCTCGTCGACGAGTATCTGCATAACTTTTCTGTCGACTCTGAGCTATTATGATTTTGTCTCAGATAAGCTTGACTTTATCATAAGTCTGCTATACCAATTTTGGCCTTGACACTTGTCTTTCATCGGTTTCATTCCAATATATGAGGATCGACACCTCCTACCATACAATGCTTCATATGGCGCCAACCCAATGCTAGCCTAGTGGCTGTTATTATATGCAAATTCAACCAAGGGTAAAAACTTCATCCAATTACCTCCGAAGTCTAGCACATAAGCTCGCAGCATATCCTACAGTATCTGTATGGTTCTCTCTGTCTGCTCATCGGTCTGAGGATGAAATGTTGTGCTGAACGTCAGGCGAGAACCCATGACTCTTTGCAAACTCTTCCAAAACTGAGGTGTGAACCATGGGTCTCAGTCTGATACTATGGTCACTGGCACACCATGTAGTCTAACTATCTCTTGTATGTATAACTCGGTCAGTCTACTCATAGAGTAGTTAATTCTAATGGAAAGGAAATGGGCAGTCTTTGTCAATCGGTCAACGACTGGTGTCTTGTCCATGCAATGTCGACGGTAACCCTGTAACGAAATCCATCGAAATATGCTCCCACTTCCATTTGGGAATATGGAGTGGTTGCAATGATCCTGCCAGTCTCTAATGCTCAGCTTTCACCTGTTGGCATGTCAAACACTACTTTACATATTTAGCAATTTATTTCTTCATATTATTCCACCAAAAAGACTCTTTAAGATCCTTATACATTTTATTACTTCTAGGGTGCACTGTATAAAGGGATCAATGTGCTTCCTCTAGGATAATACTCTTAATCTCAACATCAGCAAGTACACACAACCTGGTACGAAACCTCAAAGTTCCATCCTCTGAGATATTAAATTCTGCTCCTGGACCATTCTACACTTTATTCATAATCTTCACTAATTCCTCATCTTTCATCTGAGTAGCTTTAATTTTTTCCTATAAGGTGGGCTAAATTACTATATTGGCAATGAATGTCTGGTGATCTCCCTCTACTAGTTCCACACTAAGCTTTTTTAAATCCATATGGATCAGATGCTGAATCACCACAACTGACATTGATGAGCCCACTGATTTCTAGCTCAAAGCATCAACTACCACATTAACTTTTCCTGAGTGATAACTGATGGTACAGTCATAATATTTAATCAGATCTAGCCACCTCGTCTGCCTCATAATTAATTCTTTTGGTGTGAAAAAATACTTCAGGCTTTTATAGTCGGTAAAGATCTCACACCTACCCCCATATAAATAATGCCTCAAAATCTTCAGTGCATAAACCACCGCTGCTAACTCTAGATCATGGGTAGGGTAATTCTTTTCTTATTCGTTTACCTACCATGAAGCATAAGCTACAAATCTCCCCCACTGCATCAGAACACACTCGAGCCCTTTACGTGACGCATCACTATAAATTACAAAACCTTCTTCTCCCAAAGGAATTGTCAGAACTGGTGCAGTGATGAGTCGTTGTTTTAACTCCTGGAAGCTTTGTTCACACTCATCTATCTATTCAAACCTTGCATTCTTCCTGGTCAATCTGGTCAAAGGGCCTGATAGTTTAGAGAATCCTTCTACAAATCGGTGATAGTATCCTGCTAGTGTCCCGAGAAGCTTCTAATTTCCTACACATTTTTCAGTCGTGCCCAGTCCACTACCGCCTCAATCTTGCTCGGATCCACAAAGATGCCACCCCTGGATATCACATGTTCAAGGAAAGTGACTTGCTTCAATCATAACTCACACTTCTTGAATTTTGCATATAACTTTTTTTCTCTCAGCACCTAAAGAACCATTCTCAAATGTTCCTCGTGCTCCTCGGGGCTCTTTGAATAAACCAAAATATCATCAATAAAAACTATAACAAATTGATTCAGGTACTGATGAAAGATCCTGTTCATCAGGTCCATGAATACATCAGTTGCATCCCTCAGTCCAAACGGCATAACCACAAACTCATAATGACCATACCGAGTTCTAAACACTGTTTTTGGAACATCCTCTGCCTTGACCTTCACATAACGGTACTCGGATCGTAGGTCAATCTTAGAGAAAGTATGTGTCTCTTGAAGCTGGTCAAATAAATCATCAATGCAGGGAAACGGGTATTTATTCTTAATTGTCACTTTATTGATTTCTTCGTAGTCGATGCACATTCTTATCGACCCATCTTTCTTTTTCACAAACAACACCGAAGCTCCCCAGAGTGACATGCTGGGCCTGATAAACTCTTATCTAACAATTCCTGTAGCTATTATTTTAACTCTTTTAACTCCATTGGCGCCATTCTATATGGTGCTTTAGAAATCGGCAGTGTTCCTAGAGATAAGTCAATAGCAAACTTTACCTCGCGATCAGGAGGCAGTCCCAAAAAATCCTCTGAAAAAACATCTGAAAAATCCCTCACTATCAGGATATCCTCTAATCTCAACTCCCCTTCTGATGCTTCCTTTACACAGACCAAGTATCCTTGGCATCCCTCCAATAATAAACTCCTCGACTGTATGGCTGATAACATATGTGAGGGGGGGGGGGGTGTGCACACATGTCCCCACAAATTTGTACTCCTACTCTCCTGGAGGTTTGAACACTACCTCTTTCGGGTAACAGTCAGTACAGGCGTAGTTAGTAGCTAGCCAATCCATCCCCAAAATTATCTCAAAACCATGCATATCCAAAACTACCAAATTAGCTGGCAAGGTCCTCCCCTGAATACAAATTGGATAGTTTCTGAGTACCTTTCTACACAACACTACAGTCTCAGTCGACATAGTCATTGACAAACTGACATCTAAGGGCTGAGTTTCTAACCACAAAACTTGATAAACTCCCAGACTATAAAAGAATGAGTCATCTCTAAATCAAACAAAACAATAGTTTTATATGACAAAATTGAAAAAAAAAAAAACATGTCACTACGTCTTCTGCCGCCTCAACGTCTCCTGGTGTCATAGCATAGACCTGTACTGGGGTGTTATTCCTTTGTTGACCACCTCGGGTACCTGATGATCTCCTTGGTACAGTTTAAGAGCAGGCACATTGCCCAGTGGTGCATGACAATCTCGTGCTATGTGTCCAGGTCAACTGCATCGATAAAAAATCACTTCTCTGACCTGGCAGTCTCCTGGGTGACTCCTATGACACCTAGGACAAAGAGGGTACAGCGGTTTACTCTGTACCGCTCAGTCTCCCATCCCCTGTCTCTCACCTCCTTTGCCACCCTATCTCTTCCAAGGCCCCCGGCTGGTACCTACCTGAAAAACAGGAGGCATGGTGTAGAGACTCGGAAAATTAAATTAATGAAAGTAATAATAGAAAAGAAATGAAAGAGAGAGAGAGAGAGAGAAAAAAAAAAGGAAATTTAAAAAGGGGCATCAGCAGGGGTTCGTCGACGAACCCAGAGTCTTCATCAACGAATGTCCCTGTAGGTCTCATCGATGAAGTACTCGTGTCTCATCGACGAGAAGATACCGAGAGTCAGGAAAATTAAGAGAATTTTAGGTTCGTCGATGAACCAGCCTCCTCGTCAATGAAGTGCCTTCATGGGTTCGTCAATGAATTACTTGAACTTTTCAACGAACGCCGACCTATAAATAGGCAAACTCTCATTTTTCAGCGTGAATTTTTCTCTCTAACCTACGATTTTCCCTCTCTCTATAAGATTGTGAACCGTGATGTATGGAATAAATAAATAAAATAAGGGTAAAATGGTAATTGAGCAAGCTTCGTCGACGAAGTTGAAATTCGTCGACGAGGGCCCTTCTGTTGTTCGACAACGAAATGCAGTTGTTCGTCGACGAGGAGAAGCCAAGGAGTTTCAGGAAATCCGAAAATCTCAAGCTCGTCAATAAGGCCACCTCTTTGTCGACGAACTCCTTTCATTGACTCGTCGACGAAGACGCCGCCTCGTCGATGAGTTTGGCTGAGTAAAAGGGCTATAGATATCCTTTTTCATTGCTTCTTAGCTAAGAAATCAAAATCCTCTCTCTCTCTCTAAGAACTCAAACCCCACTATCTCTCTCTAGTTTTCTTCGCCGTACGTTGTCTGAATCGACGATCCGAAGTTACTACGAGGATCAAGGAAGGATTCTCTTTGAGATTTGTGGAACGAATTTTTGTTTCGAGCGTTTTCGAGTTTTGACTCAAAATCAAGGTAAGGCTCAGTTTTCGTTTTCGTTCCGGTAGTTTTGCAGGGAATGGAATTGTGAGTATGTTTTGTACTGTGATTTATAAGTTTTGGGAACTCGGTTCATTATTTAGGAGCCGTAGAGTTCGAGTTTGGATATTTAGGGAAAGGTAAGGGGATTCTTATGTCGATTATTTTCGAAATCAGATTTGATAGAACTGTGGTTCATGGTCCTGTGGGTGTTTTGATTACTCTTTTGGGAAATTTTAATGGATGAAAATTTGGGGTTTTTTCATATTATAGTTTCGAGGAAAATGGGGCATTGGGTTGCATCTCTAGTTTCGTTGGAAAACCTTGGATATATTGTGATATATATTATGTTATAGAGGTGGCCGTGCCTTGACTTGTTTAAACTGTATTTTTGGAAAATCATGATTTTAGATTACCAAATGGGTGTGAAATGTTTTGTTATATGAACACGCATGAGTTGTGATTTTCTGAAATGAGATATAGGAACGAGGTTCCGAAATGTTCCAAGTTGTGAAAGAGTGTCTAACTCTATATCTGAGGGTGAGAAATATCACCTACCAGTGACTCGCAAGAGTGCCCAGCTTTATATCCAAGGGCATGCAATACCGCATTTTCGGCTGATCACCAAAGGGTGTGGATCCACCAGTTGTACCAGTACGATGCCATAGGACCCTGGGGCTACGCCATGTGCCGGGGATGCCGTGTGTGATACCCCGTGAAAGAAAGGCTTAAATGGATTAGATGTTACTATCCATATCAACCACGTGCACCTTTCTTTTCGGGAGCTTTCCCATAAGAACTCCATGGTTAAGCGTGCTTGCCTTGGAACAATATTGGGATGGGTGACCTCCTGGGAAGTTTTCTCAGGAAGTGTGTGAGTGAGGACAAAACACATTGAAAAGGACACATGTTGATCTGTAGGGTTAGTGTTAGAATTTGTGTATTCCCAAGAGGGGGGGTGAATTGGAATTTTAAAATTTATCACCTAGGTTGAACTGGATAAATAGCAGTATATACACAACCTAGGGTATGCCTATTCAATTTCCAAATGCGTAGATAAGTATAATGTGAAATTTAAGTCATACGCATCATTCACCCATAACATACATGTGCGGTAAATATAAAGTGCGGAAATATAAATGAACACACGATATGTTATCGGGGTTCGGCCAACCGTGCCTACGTCCCCGCCTCAAGCTCGCAAGTTAGAGGATTCCACTAATAGCTCACTTAAGGGTGGAGCGGCACCGTTTACAACCAGGTCAAATTAACACAGGGCTGACCTCAACCTTAACCAGGTCAAATTAACACAGGGCTGACCTCAACCTTAACCAGGTCAAATTAACACAGGGCTGACCTCAACCTACACGCCTTAACAGGACGACGCACCTAGCTTTCCTAACCGGGTCTAAGCCAATCCGGGACTATTCCAGGGCTAGTCTCCCTCTTCAGGCCCGTGCCTGGAAATACAACCAAAGTGTATTACAATGAAATGGTACAGTGATTATGCTTTCAAGTAAAGCAGATATGTACCCAAATTCGCGCAATAATATACACCACAAATATGAAATAATTTGTAAGCTCAGTGTGGTCTAAGATGTCAACTCTTAAATAGATTTACTATCAGTGTAATGCGTACGTGAGAGTGCAAACCTAAATGATCTTTGTATCACAGGATATTCAATCTAAGTGCTCAAACAAAGATATCATCCAAACTTCATATATTTCAATCAACAAGTTTTCTCAATACACATATGTATATGAAGCTCTAGCAACGTATAAGTTTGGTTTGCAAAAGGATATTCAATCTTTGTATTCAGCAAGAGATATATGAGTTAACGAGTATTGCAACAAAGATTTTATCACACAAGCAAATATCTCATCAAATATTTTCAAGATTAATAACACAGTAGATATTTGAAAATGTTTTGCAACCAAAATACAAATACAATCTTCTTAAGATGTTGCAATGGAGGTGCAAATCTTAGAAGATCTATCAAAGTTTTCTTAGGATAGACTTATTAATAAAGTCTCCTAAGAATACTTAGGTTTAGCTCTCAATGAAAATAAATCAATCAAATATGAATGGGAGAGCAAACCTATTAAATATAAACACTCAATCGACTTACAGAGGATTTAAGAGATCGAAGAAGGTAAGCATGAGTGAATGGGGATTGGATATGAATATTATAGGATTTGGGATTTTCAGAGAATTTCTCTTAATCAATATTTTTAATCCCATGTTAATTATCCCAAATGAGGGGGTATTTATAGACAACCCTTGAAATATAACCGTTGGGGACCTATTGGGAATAATTAGGAAAGTTTAATGACCTTTCAAATATTTTAACCCTGCTTGAACCATTTAATCGCTGTAAAAAAATAGGGCAACCCGAGAGGTCCGGTCGACCAAAAGTAGCTCGGTCGACCGGCACTCAAGTAGCTCGGTCGACCGAGGGCATTTTGAACTAAGGGGTCGGTCGACCGGGTAAGGGCGATTTTTGAAATCTCCGAGTTTCGGTCGACCGAGGCCTTTTTGAACTGCATGGCTCGGTCGACCGAGTTGTTGGGAATTCTCCCGAGGCGCTTCAGTCGACCGAGTTGTTGGAGTACAAAAATGGTCGGTCGACCGGGGGGTCAAATAGTTGACTCCCAGGTGGTTCGGTCGACCGAGGTCAAATGACCTGTAAGGGGTCGGTCGATCGGGACCGGGTCAAATAGTTGACCTGGACCGGTTTCGGTCGACCGGGCCAATTTGAACTGTTTGGCTCGGTCGACCGAAAGTGCACCAAGTGTGCATTTCGGTCCCGAATTGACCCAACTCAATCAATTTTAAGTGCCTAATAAACATATGTGCATATGTGTGTGTCCTAAGGCCACTTGGGGTCCAATTTTGAAGACACCGAAAAAGTGCGGTGTCGGTCGACCTTCGGTCGCCCGAAGGTACACTCTAAGGTCTTTCTATGGTTCGGTTTGAGCTTACAAAGTAAATCATTCATGTGATGTGTGTGAGCTTATCACAAACCAAAGACCTATTTACTATTACAGACCTTTCCTACTTAACTATTACAGACCCGAATATAAATTACAACAACTCAATTATATCAAGGGTCTTCAGAGTCTTTGTTTTCCTCCGGGTCTCCGAGTGCCATCATAGGATACTGCCAAGATAAACCTGCACATCAACTTGGCAATCATTAAATACCTGAGTATTTGTCATAATCAAAATAGGGTATGACCCATAGGGTCAACAGTTAGTCATTAGTCCGATAAGGCCCGCCCCCCTGTTGTCTGGTCCAGGTGGAGGAAGAGAGATGCAGTGCTCGCTGGCTGATCCAGGTTGGGGCGTTACAAATGGTATCAGAGCCAACACCTAGCCGGAAGTGTGATGAGATTCACATCGCCTGGGTTTGGAAATGTGGGTTCACAACGAGGACGTTGAGTTCTATAAGTGGGAGAGAATGTGATACCCCATGGATGAAAAGACTTAAAAAGATTAAATATTACTACCTATATCAACAAGGTGCACCTTTCTTTTCGGGAGCTTTCTCATAAGAACTTCGTAGTTAAGTGTGTTTGACTTGGAGCAATCTTGGGATGGGTGACCACCTGGGAAGTTTTCTCAGGAAGTGTGTGAGTGAGGACGAAACACAATGAAAAAGATACGTGTTGGTTTGTGGGGCCAGTCATTAGTCTGATAAGGCCCGCCCCTTGTTGTTTGATTTAGGTGGAAGAGGAGAGACGCAGTGCTCCCTGACAGACCCAGGTTGGGGCGTTACAAATGGTATCAATGTGATACCCCATGAAAGAAGGGCTTAAATGGATTAGATGTTACTACCCATATCAACAAGGTGTACCTTTCTTTTCGAGAGCTTTCCCATAAAAACTTCACGGTTAAGCGTGCTTGCCTTGGAGCAATATTATGATGGGTGACCTCTTGGGAAGTTTTCTCAGGAAGTGTGTGAGTGAGGACAAAACACACTGAAAAGGACACGTGTTGATCTGTGGAGCCAGTCATTAGTCCGATAAGGCCCGCCCCCCTGTTGTCTGGTCCAAGGTGGAGGAGGAGAGATGCAATGCTCCCTGGCAAACCCAGGTTGGGGCGTTACACCGTGTAATGTGGACCGGCTTTGGGCCGAAGGGTGTGACGACATCAATTACTTTTTTTTAATCAAAAGGGTAAAATTGTATTGATCAAATAGTAAATGTACAAATACACTGGGCATTCCCAAGTCCAAACGAGATACATCAAAAACCTAGGCATCCTCAGGGGCCAACAGTGGCCATTCAAAATATTTCATTAGCTTTTTACATCAAAATATCTAGTAGGTACTCAATACAATCATCTAGATCTATTCTACTAAGTACATGTCAAATTTATCAAATACCACCCTATATGTATATCTTTGAATCACCTTAATTAATTCTAAAGGGGAAATTATATGATTTTCAAATCTACTTCTATTCCTGAAGTGCTAGATAAAATACACTATAGCTGCCAATCCAATTCTCTTCCCTGCTGAAAGGATTTCGTTCCCTTTAGCCTCTTTATGTAACTATTTCATCGCAGCCTTTATGGTTGTCATAGATCTCCTCAGTCCCATCCATTTCCTTATGCCACCCGAAACTTCTGCTAAAAATTTGTAACTGAAAAAAAGGTGTTCCAGTGTCTCTTGTTTTTCCTTACAAAATACACACTCCTAATCAATCCCATCAACAAGAATTTTATCACATGTGGATAATTTCCTTATCAATCCCAGCCATAAACAGAATGAATGTTTTGGAATATTCCCACCATACCATATCTCTTTCACCCACGGCTTCCTGGGATTTTTCACCCTCCAGAAATCATAATATAAATGAGTTTTACTTTCCAAGCTGTTCATTATTTCTATAGCAGCAACAATACCTCCATATTTCAGTACAATCTGGTTTTTAATCTCCACTAGATTTTTGAAGAGTGGGGAATCAGATTTATTTATTGTAGCACTCCAGATTTTAGAACCCTTTAAGTAATACTGATGGATCCACTTAGACCATAGGCTGTCCTTCTTAGCATGAATGTTCCACAGTGTTTTGGTCAAAAGGGCTTTGTTCCATGTGCTCAGATCAAATACGCCCAAACCACCCACTATTTTTGGTTAACATACTTCTTTCCAAGCCACTAATGGCTTCTTCCTACCACCCCACAGAAACACTCTACACGACTTGATGACTTGGTTCAATTCATTCAAGGGAATGGGGAAGATAGAAAACCAAAAGCATTCCATTCCTTGAACAATTAAGTTAATTACCTCAAGCTTACCTGCATATGATAGAGAGTGCCCAGGCCAGCTCTTAAACAAGCTTGAGATTCGATCAATTAAAGGCTTATAGTGAACTGCATTCAATTTTGATGACTACAATGGGATACCCAGATATCTGCAAGGAAGCTCCCCCCTGCTTAAAGCATGTTTGATTCAACATAGTTTCCAATTCCTGTGCTTTCATTCCAGCCTAAAAGATGTTGGATTTCTGCCCACTAGCTACTAGTCCAGAACACTGGAAAAATTTCTCCAAACACTCCAATAGATATTTGACAGACGCTGCATCCCCTCGGGAAAACAGCATCAAATCATCAGCAAATACTAAGTGAGTAATCCCTAGTTCCTGGAACTTCGGGTGGAATTTAAAATCAAATTTACCCTCTCAGGACTTTAGAAGCCTTGACAAATACTCCATATATATAACAAATGACAAGGGGGATGGGGGGTCCCCTTGTCTCAGGCCTTTTTTCCCTTTGAAGAACCCATTATTCCTACCATTCAATGAGATTGGGTATGAAGTTGTCCAGACACACTCCATAATCCATGCTATCATTTCACCAGGAAACTTCAAGTGCACCAGCATATCATTTAGGAAAGACCAAGACACGAAATCATATGCTTTCCTCGGGTCAATTTTTAGCATACATTTGGGAGAGATCCTTCTCCTTGCATACCCCCTTACTAACTCCTGCACCAAGTATATGTTTTCTACCATAGATCTCTATTTGACAAAAGCAGCTTGAGCAGGGCTAATCAAATCTTCAAAGCCAGGCTTTATTCTAGCAGCAATCAGCTTTGCAATTACTTTGTAAAATACATTATAGCAAGAGATTGGTCTATAGTCACTAACTGAGCAAGCATGGCTCAACTTGGGAATCAGAGCAATACTGGTATGATTTACTTGCTTTAGAAGCTTTCCACTAAGAAAAAACTCCTTGATAGCTTGAATAAACTCAGACCCAATGATGTTCCAGGTTTTTTTAAAGAACCCTGAAGAGTACCCATCTGGTCTAAGTGATTTGTCATCACCTATACTAAACAGTGCATCCCTGATATCCTCATATGAAAAAGGGACCAACATACTGCTCCTCCTTGAATCATTTAGGACCGGACCCTTTCTAGTCACCTATACATCTATATTTGAGCAGCTGATATCTCTTCCCAGTAGCCGAGTATAGAAGAAAACAAACTCATCAACAACCTGATCATAAGACTTAGTACTTTCACCATTCTATTTTAAGACTGATGTAATATGGTTCCTGCTTTTGTCCCTCCTTAGTAACGCATGAAAGAAAGAGGAACCTTTGTCACTGAGCTTCAGATATTTGCATTTAGCCATCTGGGCTAGGAACATTTTGTTAGCCTCCTCCAACTTCTCTTATTTACATCTTTTAATACCCAACTCCCTTTGTAGCTCAAGGCAGGAAGGTGAGTCATGCAGCTTCTCCTAAACTTCCAACAACTCAGCACTAGCTTTTTCTGCTCAAGCTGTAATATGGGAGAAGTGTAGGGCATTTAGTGATCTCAATGGCTTATTGAGGGCTTGTAGTTGCTTGATGAAACAAAACTGTTTGCTGCCTTCAAAGCTTCTCTGCCATACCTATAATGACCCGAACAATAATGGTATTTAAATAATAAAGAGAAAGAGAGGAAAATGGAAATATAAAAGAGGGCGACAGCAAACTTCACGTTCATCAATGATGTGGCATGTTGGGCTCATCGACGAGGGTGCACTTGGTCGACGATAAGATACCGAGAAGTTTTTTTTTCAGCTCTGAATTTCGTTGACGAGGAATAGTATTCGTCAACAAATTGCCTTATTGACCTCGTCGACGAAGTGACAGGACTCATCGACGAAGGTCAGTGTATAAATAGACCTAAACTTCATATTTTGGCCAAATTCTCACACAAAATCTCCCTCTCTCTCCTCAGTTCATCCCTCCTTCCTTATCTTTAAGATCTCAGGCCGGATTCTCGTCGGTTCGATGATCTGAAGCTACAACGACACTCCTAGGAAAGTTTTCTGCAAACTTACCGAAGTGGATCGTCGATGGAGCTACTTTGGAATTCTGGTTTAAGGTAAGACTTTTTATTCAAAATTTGGTCTTTCCATAGTTATAGAAAATGTTGTACACGAAGAAATATTGAAGTTTAGTTATGAGAAATGTTAATTTCAGGGTGTTGAACGGGGAATCCTACGAGTGTAAGACGAGTGTATTTTATGAGGTTTCTTTGCAGAAATCAGGTAAGGGAATAAACTAAAGCAGACATTTTTCCATGAAAATTATTATTAAATTATTAATGGAATTATGTTCATGAAAGCATGTAATATTTTTAAATAATATTGAGAAAATGCATATTTGGGAAAATACTGCTATTATATTGATATGCATGTATTAGTATGAAATGTCAGAAAATATAATTTTAGAATGGAATGTATGGTTTTATTCAGCATTTGTAGCATGAATATTATTTTATGTGAAAAGTATTATATTAAGGAAATTTTACAGATAAAGTATGTTTTCAAAAAATATGGAATAATACAGTATATTAAGATTTTACAATACATGATAAATAACATGTTTATTCAGATTATTATTTATGAAATGTTCAGCGCAAGGCCATGATTGGTAGCCGACACAAGGTCGTGTATTATGTATGATTTCGGTATGAGGCCGTATTTATGAATGTTTGGCACAAGGCCGCAGATATGAAAGAAATCGGCGCAGGACCGTATGTATGTATGTATGTTATTACAAAAAATTCTATCAATCTATTTATGTTAGACAAGTATATTATCATGTATTATATGTTATCAGAACCCGGATGATAGTTCAGTTCAGTTTGAGGAGCACGGTACCATAGCTATACAGATCAGATTACTATGTTCAGACTTGTGCTAACCGCCCCTGCAAGTAGAGGGGGTGGGAGATGGATAGTCGTTGTGGCTTTCAGTGTATAGTTGTAGATGTCCACCTGACAGTCCGAACCAAGGTGTGGTGGGCCTATCATACTTACAAACATTTTTTACTCGGCAGTGGTGAGCCAGCCATTATCGAGTCCCGCCCTTAGGCTGCACAATCCGTCGTGGGGGGTAATACATGACATTAGCTAGTTATGCATCCTGGGTAAATTTCAGTATTATTAGCTATATCAGATAGTTCATATACAGTATGATTTATTAGAAATTACGAAAGTATATGCTTATTCAGTTATGTTATGGTGAATGTTTTCTGGTATATAAAATGGATTGTAAATGTATTATAGCACCAAATATTCATGTTGCCACATAACTGTATTTAGTTTATTTACCTTTACTGAGAGGTGTCTCGTCCCTAACATTAAATCATTTTTAGGAAACACAGAAAGACCGGCGAATCGAGTTCGTTGTTGAGTTAGTGTTATACTATCCCGCTAGGAGGGTAAGTTCTGATCTAGGAACAGGAGAATTGTGTTATGGGTTCCTAGATATGTATATATTTTTGGAATTTTGGAAGATTGTATATAAACACAGTTTTTTTTTGGGATGTAGTTGACTCTGGTATTATGTATTTTATGGTTAAGAGAATGTGATTTACATTTACTACTACTTAGGTTTCCGCTGTGAATGTCAGATGTGTCCCCGTTACCCACAGGTTCGGGTTGACTATATTAATAAATATATTTTACTATATGATAAGATAAGCAAGTCACTACAATACCTCCTTAACCACCTCCTGAAAATCAGGGTGTGTTGCCCACATATTAAAGAATTTAAAAGGACTTCTCCCCAGCTCCTGTTCTATAAACAAGGACACTAGAGCAACTGAATGATCAGACATACTTCCAGGAAATTGAAAATTAGCATGAGCTTTCCAATCTATTAAAAACCATCCTTGATTCACCATAACTCTATCTAGTATACACCACAGAGAACCATTTGTCCATGTGAGCAAACAGTCTGAAGAGTTAAGATCAGTTAATCCAGCTTCATTAAAGCAATCACTAATATCTTTCGTTCCATATACTGTAGCAGGCACCCCACTCCTTTTTTCCTCATTGTTAAGGACACAATTGAAGTCCTCCAAAAGCATCCAAGGGCTAGGAAAAGAAGCACTTGTTCGAATAATGTCCATCCACAGTGTTCTCCTTGCCACTAGGGAGTTAAATCCATAAATGAAACTCATTAACAGCTCATTTGAAGTTACCAAACATTTCACCAAACAATGAATAGCTTGTTCATTCTTATGAACCATCTGGAACTTGACCTTCTGTGGGTTCCATAAAATTAAGATCCTCCCTGCCTCATGAAGTTCAAAATTATTTATCTGGTCCCATAAACAAAATTTTCTAGCCATCATTACCTTCAACTTCTCCAATGACATTTTTGTTTCCAAAATCCCCATTACATCTAGTTTATTCTTCCTAATGAGATCCTCGATCCCTTTTTGTTTCAGGGGTTTATTAAGACCCTTGATATTCCATACAACTGTCTTCATTAGGTATGTTGGGGGCCAGTTCCCCCTTTTTTGTTTGGTTGAGTTGGAACAGCTCCTTTCTTTGCATTTTTCCTGTATTTTACAACAATAAACCCCTCACTCGTGTCTCTACTAGTTTGATTCGATCTTTTCCCCATTAAGCCAGCTCTAAGCCCTCCACCAGCTTGTAGTGCACATACCACCTATCGATCCTCATACTGTGAAGAGACCAACTCCAGGTCCATTCCCTACACATTACCCCCAATCAAAGGAGTCTTCTGTACCCTGCAGCCTGTCTGAGCCTTATCAGGTCCACCTTCCCATTTGGTAGCACTTCCACAGCCCACAGGCACCTGTGCACCACCAACTCCCATCAAGGACACCTGTAGCTCTGTCACCCTTATCTCCCATCTTCCCATCCTTCTACAAATTTTGCTAACCACTTCCACACCCAACTTCAGGAAATAAGTCACATACCAGTCTTCTCTAATTATCGAGCATCCCATTGCCATCCCCATTCAAGCTCCCCCTTCTACTAGGGAGCTGGAATGGCACAACATGACAGATTGAATCATCATCTTCACAGTAACCCTGATTGGGACCAGGATCAGCTACAGAATTACTCAACCGATTAGTTGTATCCTCAATCTCTTTGCCTTTATTCACAACTTCCTTCTTGTTCCCTTGCAGACTTTCATTCGCAATGCCTAAGTTTGGTACCTCTCCTTCATTTCCTGCTGGCCTACACTACCTCCTTTACCTTTCCTGCTTCCACAGTAATTAACTGAGTGCTCCACATATTTACAGGTGCAGAACCTGGGGAGGTTCTCATACACAACCTCTTGCACCATTTCTTCTTCATCTGGAAAGAATAGTTTAACAGAATGTTTTATTTCTTTTGCTACGTCTACCTCCACAAGCACCCTTGCATATGAAATTATAGCTTGCATCATCGTCAACTTATCAGCACACATCAGCTTCCCCAAATCATAACAAATTTTACCTAATGCCAATGGATTCCACATCTCAATTGGTAGATTTTTCCACTCAACCCAGACCGGCAGGGAAGACCTGGGCTCAAGCCCAAATTGAAACTGTTTCGGCATTCTCTTCATAAACAATATTCTCCCATGAATTATATAAGGAGCTTTCTGCAACACCATATCCATTTCATTTTCCCTTTGAAATTTAAACACCACCCAGCCATCCGAATGCCTTATACAATTAACCTTAGCTTTCTAGGAATTAACTACGGTGCTTAAAGTAGCTCTACCAGGGAACTTATCAATGAAGTAGCCCACAAGGCATTTCAGATAAGAATCTTCAGGTCTAGATACTCCTTGCCCATTAGATTGAAAAGCAGGTATCGCGGTACACCAATTAGGGTTTCTATTATTCGCAAATAGGTCTGACCAAGGAACTTTTTTGTTGTTCCCTATAATTGTTCTTCCCTCCTGCTTTTGCTTTCTATTATGATTCTCCAACTTCATGCCATCATCCAGATCATCAGGTTCTTTGAACCCCTCAGACTCTAAATCAACAAGCACAACATCACCCCAACATTCCTTCTTGTCCCCTCCATTCTCATTACTCATCTTCTCAAGAGACTGCTCATCTCCCACGAGCCCCAAATATTCCATTATCCTCTCATTCAACACCATCGGGGTGGAATGAACAAGATCTTCAGGAATTTCAATCTCCTTCAGACCAGTTGAGGGATATGCAGACCCATCTAGCCGAATTTGAATCAGATCCAGAAGGTCGCCAGGTGACTATAGCCCACGCGACTCCTGAAACCTCTTATCAACTTCCTTCTCAAGCCTTCCATATTTAGCCATAATCTCCCCTTCCTTCTTTGTAACCCACTCAACTTTTTTGCCTCCTTTCATTTCGATGAATCTTAATGCATCCTTGACCATTTCCTTCCTTTCATCTTGATTACCTTTAGCAATTTGAGCCTAGCTTTTTGAGCATCCAGCCATCGGTACCAAAGGGAATTAAAAATTAAAAATTCACATAGGCGGGAACCAAAAGATTTGAAACACACCTTTTTTGATTCTCACCCAATAGCTGGAAAATTGAACTGCAGCCCACCTATAACCTTCGATTTACACAGCAAGCACCAAAATGATCCACAATTTGAAGATCAATCACACAACCAAACCACAACCACTCACGAAAATGCACCTTCCTAGAGAGAAGGGAAAGATTCTCTCTCTAACAAATCTGTCAAATATCTGTTGGAGTCTACTGGAGAAGTAGAGAGTCAGTCCTATGGATATGGATAACATGGAGCCATTTCAAGGAGGTGTTATTTGAAAGATACTTCCCGGCCTCCACACGCGATGCTAAGGCGGATGAGTTTTCTACTCTGACTTAGGGAAATATGACGATACAGGGGTATGCTACTCGATATATGGAGCTATCTCATTTTGTGTCGTGCTTGATCTAAAACGAGTACGAGAAGACTCGAAGGTTTGAGAAGGGCTTGAAGAAAGACATCCGTAGGTTAGTGGGAATGTTGCAGATCCGTGAGTTTTCAGTTTTGGTGGATAAGGCTACTGTGATCGAGACCGTAGTCTGGGAGTATGAGGTGGATCAAGAACCAAAGAAGAGGCCAGTACCTTATGGTTCTCAGTCTAGATCATGCCAGGGATCATGGAAGAAGAAGAACAAGGGCTCAGGTTATCGTCAGAATACCGAACGTCAGAGTTCTCAGGCAAGTCAGTTGAGTAATCGATGTATCAAGTGCCACAAATGGCATAGCGGTGAATGCCAGCCGTTTGGGGGTAACTGCTACAATTGTGGCCAGTTAGGTCACATGGCTCGGGATTGTCACACACCGAGAAGGGGTACGCCCGCTTCGAGTCATAATCGGGGAGGCAATCAGGTATCCCTGGGGACTTATCAGGCAAACACAACTTCGGCAAGGGTATACTCGCTTACTCCAACGGATGCTGAGAATGGGGGGAATGTGGTGACAGGTACTATGATGTTTCTTTTAAATAGAGCTGTGGTTTTATTTGATTCAAGTGCAACCCACTCCTTTATATCTGCTAATTTTGTAAAACCGTGTGGGGTTAAGACCCGAGTCATAAATGAAGAATTGTCTATAGCTACACCATTTGGGAGTGTATCGTTCTGTAGAAGGATGTTAGAAAACTGCCCTGTGGTAATTCAGGGAAGATTGCTACCGGCAAATCTTGTGGTATATGACATGTCTCGGTTCAATGTCATACTGGGGATGGATTGGTTATCCTCCAGTTATGTTGTGATCGATTGTCGTGGAAAGGTGGTAGTATTCATACCTCCTAGGGAGCAAGAGTACGAGTTTGTAGGATCTTGTGTGTGTTCGACGCCACAAGTCCTATCGGCATCACAGGCGAGGAGATTACTCTTGGATGGATGTCAGGGGTACTTAGCTTACGTGAGGGAACCGCCACAAGATGAGTTGAAGCTTGAGGACATTCGAGTGGTTAACAAGTTCCCGGATGTGTTTCCTGAAGACTCACCCGATTTACCTCTGGATCGTGAGGTGGAGTTTGCGATAGAGTTAATTCCTGGCAGGGTACTGATCTCTAAAGCTCTGTACTAAATGGCTCCAGTAGAACTTTTGGAGTTGAAGGAGCAGTTGTAGGAATTACTGGATAAGGGCTTTATCTAACCTAGTGTTTCGCCCTAGGGAGCTCCAGTTTTGTTTGTGAATAAGAAGGACGGGTCGATGGGTATTTGCATTGATTACCGTGAGATCAATAAGGTAACTGTGAAGAACCATTACCCTTTGCCTCGTATTGATGATCTCTTTGACCAGTTGTGTAATGACTTGCTTATTTTACCATTTTTTTTTCATGATAATAAAAATCGATATAATAAACCTAACAGATCATAATCAACCTGAACCTGTGGGTACCGGGGATACATGAGAAATACAACACGGAAGCCTAAGCAACAGAAAACATAAAATCATATACATCTCATATTACCATTCGACACAATACTAGAGTTTACTACCACCATCATATAGATACACGCAACTTAAAAGTATCCAAAATAGTCCTAGTGTCTCCACCCAAAAATCTGTCTGACCCTAGAAAATACTTACCCTTCATAAAAGGTAGAACGGATCAACTCTAATGCTGTGAAACTTTATCTGCTCTCCTATCTGGGGCTTCTAAAATGGTCATATAATTTAGGGTGAGACACCTCTTAGTAAGGGAAATACACTAATATCAGTATGTGGCAACATGACTATTTATGTGTTTTACATAAAACCATTCATAAACATATTTAGTTAAACTGACTGTATCATATATGGGAAAACATATATAATCATATCATGATAGAACATACTAGATTTCCATAAACATAACTTATCTCATATGATAATAATATAAAAATAACCCTGGAAGGTTAGCTGGCTGGTGTTATGTCTTACCCCCATATGACTGGGTTGTGTGGCCTGAAGGCTGGACTTGACAATGGCTGGCTGACCACTGCCAAGTCAAAATAAATGCTTGTAAGTACGATGGGTCTGCCAGACCTGGTCCGTACACCAGGGGCGTCAACATTTCAATAAACCATATCGACTATCCATCCTTACGCTGCCCAGTACAATAGCGATAACACAATATCACAATGATCGTGATCACATAACTACGGTACCGTGCTCATATAAGCCTAAACCAAGTCAACCATGTTCTCGTAACATATAACTATCTTAAATTGTGATACAATGCCATTACATAATAATAATTGTCAAATCAATATCATCATATCACATTTTATACATAACGTGAAAATCATCGGCCCTTACGCCGACATTTCGTATTTCATCAATCACGACCCGTACACCGTATCACATATCAAATAAGAGGCTCGACCCGTACATCAGCATATCATATAAACTCTTAGATCGTATGCCGGTATATCATGTAAAAAGCTCGGCCCGTACGCCGGCATATCATGTGAGAACATCCTCGACCCGTACGCCGGTATATCATATAAAAACTCTATATCATTTAACATTTTTCCATAAAATAGTAATTCATAGTAAATACTACTCATGCCACACAAAATGGGTATTATACATATTTAAAACATATTGTCATTTACAACAGTATTTCCCAAACATAATGCATATATATATATATATATATATATATATATATTTATTTATTTATTTATTTTCCTAAAATCAAATGATGTAAGATTATACATATATTTTCATAAAACAACTAACTTAGTTTATCCCCTTACCTGATTCCTGAAAAGCCCCTAAAATAATCAGTCTTGCACTTGCAGGGTTCCCCGTTCAACACCCTGAAAATGATATCCCCTAGAACAAAACTTCAGTATTTTCTTGACTACTACGATTTCTATAACTGCAGGAAAGACAAATATTGAATAAAGACCCTTATCTTAAATTTGGGATAAAATCTAAACTAGTCCCACCGATGATCTACTTTAACAGATTTGTATAGAACTTCCCCAGGAGTGTCGTGGTGGTTTCAGATCGTCGATCCGGCAAAGAATGGACCTAGAAATTAAGAGAGAAGTATAGGGAACCGAAGAGGAGAAAGAAGGATTAAGATCCTTTAGGAAGTTATGTAGTGACCCAGAGGAATTATAATATTTAAATAATAAAAGGAAGGGAGAAAAGGAAATTAAAAAGGGACGCATAGCAGGTCTTCGTCAACGAACGCGAAATATTAGACTTATTGACAAGGGTGTAATTCGTCAATGAGAAAATACCAAGAGAGGTTTTGGGCGATTCTGAATTTTGTCGATGAGGAGAGAGTTCCTCGACGAGTTGTCTTCATGACCTCGTCGACGAGGTGACGTGGCTCGTCGATGAAGGCTAGTGTATAAGTAGGGGTAAAATTCATTTTTAGCCGAAAACCTACGCAAATCACTTCTCTCTCTGTCCTCTACGCCCCTTATACCTTCTATCTAAGATCTCGGGCTGATTTTCTGTCGGTTCGACAATCTGAAGCCACCACGGCGCTCTTGAGAAAGTTCTCTGCAGCAGATCGTTGATGGGACAAGTTTGGAATTCATCACAAATTCAGGGTAAGTCTTTCTACTCAATATTTGACTTCTTGACAGTTGTAAAAAGTGTAGTACGCATAGAAAAACTGAACTTTAGTTCTGATAAATGTTATTTTCAAGGTGTTGAATGGGAAAACCTGCGAGTGCAGGATAGACTTTCTTAGGGGCTTTTCAAGAATCAGGTAAGAGGATAAACTAAGCTAGTTATTTTTATAAAAATGTAAGTATGTTATTACAACATCTGATTTCAGTAAAATAAATAAATAAATAAATAAATAAATATATATATATATATATATATATATATATAAGGTTTATATTTGGAAATACTGCTGAAAATGATGGTATGTTAAATATATGAAAAACCTAGTTCGTGTGGCATGAGTAAAAATTATAATGAAATACTGTTTTCTGGGAATATGATAAAGATATGGATTTTTATAATGAAAAACCGGCGTACGAGTTGAGATTTTTTATATGTTTGCTGGCGTATGGGTCGAGTTATGAATATGATTTGTCGGCGTACGGGCCGAGCTATGGATATGTTTGCCGGCGTACAGACTGAGTTATGGATATGATTTGCCGGCGTACAAGCCGAGCTATGTGTATGATTTGCCAGCGTGCGGGTCGAATTATGGTAAAATGTGAAATACCAGTGTACGGGCCAATAATTTTCATGATATACGTAAATATGGAAAACGACATGATGATATTGATTTGACAATTAATAGTATGAAATATCCATGTATCACAGTTTCATTTTATGTTATATGCTATCAGGACCCGGTTGACTTGGTTTAGGCTAGCACTTGCACGGAACCGATGTTATGTGTTCATGATTCATCATGATATTTGTGTCAATGCTGTAGTACGAAGTGGCGTGAGGTTGGATAGTCGATGTAGTTTTAAGAAGTGTGAGCGCCCCTGGTGTATGGACCAGGTCTGGCAGACCCATCATACTTGCAGACTGTACTTTTGACTTGGCAGTCGTCAACCAACCATTGTCATGTCCCGCCTTTGGGCCACACGACCTAGTTATGTAGGGGTAATACATGACAACATCCAGCTAACCTACCAGGGTTGTTTTTGCATTATTATTATTATTATTATTATATGAGATGATATATGCCATTAGAAATCATTTATGTTCTGCTTTTGAATGAGTATATATGTTTCCCAGATATGATACAGGCAGTTATACTGATATGTTTATGTATGATTTTATATATAACATGAAAATACTCATGTTGCCACACACTAGTGTTAGTTTATTTCCCTTACTGAAAGGTGTCTCACCCCGAATTTCATAAACATTTCAAGAGCCCCTGATAAGAGAGCGGGTAAAGCTCCGCTGATATAGTACTGTTGATCTGCCCTCTCTGAAGGGTAAGTTTTGGTGGGGACGGTTTGATTTTTGTGGGAAATGTCCCTAGGTCTTTCTTTTGGGATGTATATACTTAAATATAGTGGATGTAGTAACTCTGGTATTGTGATGGTTGGTTTTGTATTTATGATATGATGATTTTATGTTTCTTACTGCTTAGGCTTCCATGTAGTATTTCTGTGTATCCTTGGTACCCACAGTTCCAGGTGGATTATGATCTGCTAAATATATATTATATTGGTTTTATTATAAAGGAAAAAAAATGTGGAAATTAAGCAAGTCGTTACAAGTTAACATATATATACATATACATATAATATAATATAATATTATATTATTATTATTATTTAATTAATAATAATAATATATTTTATTAATTAAAATAAAAAATTAAATTTTAATTATTTTTTTATTAATTTAATTTAATTTTAGTTAATTAATTAATTTTAATTTTAATTTTTTTATTTTTATTTTTGACCCACTAATCTTTGTATAACCATTTTTGGAGTTATTACATTCTCCTCGCCTTATAAAAATTTTGTCCTCGATTACTATCTATCTACTTCCCATTCTTAGAGAAAATACTTCTAATTTTATTAATTACCCTCACTTATGGCAGAGGAACACCATGGTTACAATGATGGTTCTAGGAGATTACAACTATTCAAAATTCTTCCAAAGCCATTCACGTTCCAAAACTAAAAAGTCTATCTCTCCTACGTTATACTATACAAATAAAAATACACAGTATTATTCCTTTTATTCTGACTAGCTCAACTCTAAACTCCACTGAATAAGTGTGGATATCTTTGGTACATATGATTCTCCAGTTCCTAGGAAGCCTCCTTAATGGCATGATTGAGCCATAAAACTTTACTAGTGGAATCTTCTTCGTGCGTAGCTCTTGTTTCTTCTAGTCAAGAATCTGCACTAGCACTTGCTTATAAGCTAAAGTATTACCCAACTCCAGTGCTTCATAACTGATCACATGGGAGGGGTCTGGGACGTATTTCCTCTACATAGAAACGTGGAATACGTCATGGATCCTAAACAGGACCGGTGGTAATGCCAATCGATAGGCAACTGGACCCACTATTTCAAGAATCTCAAATGATCCAATATACCTAGGGCTCAACTTACTCTTCCTCCCGAACCTCATGACCCCTTTTAGTGGTGCCACCTTCAAGAACATGTGATCACATGTGTTAAACTCCAATTCTCTCCGGCAAGTATCTGCATAACTCTCATGCCGGCTCTATGTTGTTCTGATGCTGCCTATGATGAGTCTGACTTTATCCTGAGCCTACTGTATCAGCTATGGCCCCAACATTTGTCTCTCCCCAATCTTATCCCAATATAACGGGGATCGGCACCTCTACCATACAACGCCTCATACAGTGCCATCTCAATGCTAGCCTGGTAGCTGTCGTTATACGCAAACTCGACCAGTGGCAAATACTGTATCCAACGACCTCCAAAGTCTAGCACACATGCTTGCAGCATGTCCTCTAAAATCTGTATTGTCCTCTCTGTCTGCCCATCTGTTTGAGGATGAAAAGTTGTGTTGAACGACAACTGAGAACCCATGGCCCCTTGCAAACTTTTCCAAAAATGAGATGTGAATCGTGGGTCTTTGTCTGAAATTATAGACATTAGGACGCCGTGGAGCCTAACTATCTCCGGGATATATAACTCAGCCAATTTGTCCATGGAGTAGCTAACTCTGATCAGCAAAAAATGGATAGTCTTTGTCAATCAATCCACCACTATCTAGATAGCATCCTGTCCATGCAACGCAGGCAGTAATCCTGTGACGAAATCCATCGCTATATGCTCTCACTTCCACTCAGGAATGTGGAATGACTGTAATGATCCCGCCGGTCTCTGATGCTTAGTTTTCACTTGCTAGCATGTCAAACACTGGTCCACATACTGACCTATCTCCCTTTTCATGTTGCTCCACTAGAAGGACTCTTGAAAATCCCTATACATTTTAGTGTTACCTAGATCTACAGTATACAGGGATCGATGTACTTCCTCCAGAATAACCTTCTTGATCTCAGGGTCGACAATAATGCATAACCTGGTATGGAACCTCAAGGCTCCATCATTTGAGATGTTAAACTCTATTTCCTGACCATCATGCATCCTTTTCATAAGCTCTACTAGTTCTGCATCATTCCTCTATGCTACTTTAATTATCTCCTGTAGAGTTGGCTGCAAAACCAAGTTAGTAATTAACCCTTGGTGATCTCCCTTTACCAGCTTCACACCAAGCCTTTCGAGATCCATCTGGATCGGATGCTGAATCTCCACTGTAGACATAGATGAATCCACTAATTTCCGGCTCAAGCACCAGCGACCACATTAGCCTTTCCCAGGTGGTAGCTAATAGTGCAATCATAATCCTTTGTTAGCTCCAATCATCTCCTTTGCCTTATATTTAATTCCTTTTGCGTGAATAAATACTTTAAGCTCTTATGGTCAGTAAATATCTCACACCCACGCCCATATATATAGTGCCTCCAAATCTTCAGCGCGTAAACAACTACCGCCAATTCTAGATCATGGGTAGGTTAGTTATTCTCATATTCTTTCAATTGTCGTGAGGCATAGGCTATCACTCTCTCTGGTGCATCAACAAGCATCCGAGCCCATTATGGGATGCATCACTATAAATTAGGAACCCCTCTTCTCCTGAAGGAATCGTCAACATAGGCGCAGTGATGAGTCGTTGCTTCAATTCCTGGAAGCTCTGTTCACATTGATCAAACCACTCAAACTTCACTCCCTTCCTGGTTAATCTGGTCAATGGGCCTAATAGTTTAGAGAAACCCTCGACAAACTTGCGATAATACCCAGCCAATCCCAGGAAACTCCTAGTGCGCATTCTTTGGCCGTACCCAGTCTACTACCACCTCAATCTTACCCGGATCAACTGAAATACCACCCCTGGATATAACGTGTCCAAGGAAGGTAACTTGTTATAGCCAAAACTCACACTTCTGAGCTTCGCATATAACTTCTTCTCTCACAACACCTGAAACACAATACTCGGATGCTCCTCATGCTCCTCAGGGCTCCTTAAATACACCAATATATCATCAATAAATACTACCACAAAATGATCCAAATACTGGTAAAAGGCCCTATTCATCAAATCCATAAACACTGCAGAAACATTCGTTAACCAAAACGGCATAACCAGAAATTCATAGTGTCCATACCGTGTTCTAAATGCCATATTCAAAACATCTTCCACCCTGACTTTCACCTGATGATACCCGGAGCGTAAGTCTATCTTCGAAAAGATCTATGTCACCTGTAACTGGTCAAACAAATCATCGATACGCGGAAGCGAGTATTTATTCTTAATAGTTACTTCATTTATTTCCTGGTAGTCGATGCATAACCTCATCGACCCATCCTTCTTCCTCACAAACAAAACCGGTGCTCCCCAGGGTGACACACTGGGCTGAATAAACCCTTTATCTAAGAGTTCCTGGAAATTTTCTTTCAATTCTTTTAGCTCTACCGGTGTCATTCGATACGACGCCTTCGAAATCAATGTTGTTCCTGAAACTAGATCAATAACAAACTCTACCTCACGATCAGGAGGTAGTCCCGGCAAATCCTAGGGGAATACATCAGGAAAATCCCTCACCACTGGGATATTCTATACCCTCAGCTCTCCTTCTGACACTGCCTTCACACAGACTAAATATCTCTGATAGCCTTCTAATAGCAATCTATGTGCCTGAATAGCAGATAGTAACTGAGGTGGGGTGCGCACACACGATCCTACGAATCTGTACTCCTATCCCTCTAGGTGTCTGAATACTACCTCTCTCTGATGGCAATCAATGCTACCATAATGGGTAGCTAGCCAGTCCATTCCCAAGATTACCACAAACCCATGCATGTCTAAAACTACTAGACTAGCTGACAAAGACCTCCCCTGAATACCCACTGGATAGTCCCCGAGTACCTTTCTATATATTCCTACATCCCCAGTCGACATAGCAACTTAACATATTTCCAGGCGATAAAAGAATGAGTCGCCCCTGAATCAAACAAGGCAGTAGCTTTAAATGACAGTATTGAAACCATACCTGTCACCACATCTCCTACTGCATCAACATCTCCCGGCGTCAGTGCATAAACTCATGTTGGAGTAGTATTCCTTTGCTGTCCACCTCGAGGTGGCTGATAGCCTCCTCTATAGGGTCGAGGAGCAGCCGCTACCGCTGGCAGTGCCTGACAGTTCCTCGCTATATGCCCAGGCTGGTGGCATTGATAGTAAACAATCTCCCTTGCTCGGCACTCTCCTGGGTGCCTCCTCAAACATCTAGGACAAGGAGGGGGCATCTCTCTACCCTGTACTGTTCAATCTCTCCTCCCTGTCATCGTCCCCCTCTGCTATCATATCTTCTCCACGATTCTCGACTGGACCCTACTTAAAAATCAAAAGGCACGGGCCTCTTCCTTTGGCTCTATGCTGCTACGCCTCTCTGTAGGCCGCTTTCAATCACTGCAACCCTGTCCACTATCTTTAAGAAGGTCTGAGCTCAGAAACCTACCACCTACTCATACAGGTTCTGCCTCAGGCACTCCTTAAACTTCCTTGCCTTCCTATCCTTATCTGGCACCAGACACAAGGCGAACCGGGACAGCTTAATGAATCTCGCTGCATACTGCTACATCGTCAAAGGCCCCTGTGTCAGATATAGAAACTCTGATGCCTTTGCACTCATGACCGTAACGAGAAAGTACTGCTCGAATAAAATCTCCCTGAAGCGACTCCACGTCATTATTATAGGGTCAGGCCTCTGCTCCTCCAATAACCTCATCGACCTCCACCAGCGCTTTACTTCCCAAGTCAACTTAAATGTGGCAAATAACACCCTTTACTCGTATGTACATGAGAGAACTATCAGTATGCCTGCTATATCCTGAACCCAGTTCTCTACTGCTAGTGGATCCGATCCTCTTGTAAAAGACGAGGATAGCTTACGCGTGAACTGCTCGATCGTGCAACTCTGCTCCCTCGAGCTCCTAACCATCTCAGCCATCATCTACTGGGTGACGCTACGCAATACTGCGTCAAGGTCTCCACTACCCATACTGGAAGGTCCTACTCCATCACCTCATACATTCATGTTACTGTTCCCTGGATCCATCCTACAAAGGTAGTAACTAATCTCAGCATACAATTACTATCACACAACCAATACACTGCTATAATTCATAAATTACCCTTCTACGATCATTTATCTCCACATCCTTAATCCCCATTTAAGATTCAGTCCTACCACTAAAAAACAAGACCCAGCGATAGTATCCATGGTTTTCCTGAAATCGTCACCCAAGGAAAAACACGGAAACAACCTTGGTACTCCTGTCTCTAGGTAGTAAGATAGAACCCTAAATTCTCACTTCATCCTCTAACAATCACTAACACACATTTCAATATACTCATCTCCTATTTCCCTCAAAATCCACTCCTATACTCTGGTATTGTATTCCGCTGTTCATTAAAGTCTACAGAACCTAGCAACCTAGGCTCTAATACCAAACTGTGACGCCCCGATTTTCGTATAATTTTTTTAATAAATAATGATAAATATTCACTCGTCATCAACAATATTCACAAATCGGCCACGTCAACAACCCTATTACCACTCATATGACCTCACTTGCATTGGGTACCGGGTAAAAAGTCATTTCATTGATACAACCTAACAGCAGAAGACGGTATATACATAACAATCAGAATACAATGCCCAGAGTATCAACATACATATATAAATACATTACCACCACATACCCAAAAACAACTCAACTCTAAGGGAATTACACCCCTCCCTAGTCCAAGAACTCACCCTGTGTGTTAGGGTCTCAGCTCTTTATGGTCTCAGAGCTCTATCACCATGCCTATCCCTATTCTCTGAAAAATTTAGATAATTTGGGTGAGACACTTTCAGTAAGAAAGAATAAATTATTTACAGTGTGTGACAATATGAGTTCAGTTATAGCACACTTTACTTCAAGTCATCATTTCATCTAAAAAAAATACACTGATAAACATGTTCTCATAATCATATAGATATACAACACATGCTTTTATAAGCTTTAAAACCATTTCTCAAATTCAATTATTTTCAACACATATTTACCTGCGAAGTTCCTAAGAATAGGGAAGACTACCCGCCCATACAGATAGCTTCCCTCTGCCCTAACATGTTATACAGCAAAGTATAGCCACGTCTAATACCTATCAGGACACTTACCTTATTCAGTAAGCTCTCAGACGGAGAGTTTCACTTCGCTTCAATTATTTATATTATTAACTCACTCAGATCCATTTCTCAATTTTATCATTCTCTATTTCTCATTTTCCATTATTTCTTTCATTTCTCATTTTAACCCATTTCTATCATTCTTTCACTTTCCGTTTCCATTTCACTATCCGGCTCATGAGTATCTGACGAGAATCAACAAGCAACATTGAAGGATCCATTGCATGTTTCAGTTGGGCCTATCACTAGAGCAAGATCCAAGAAGATCAAAAAAGCACTTCATGAGTTTATTCAAGATATTTTGGCTTATTAAAAAATGGGGCACTCCAAGTTTGGCCTAAAGAAAGATGAAGGTTTAATAAAACTTAATCCAAGTTTTTGATGGAATTGATCTTGCTTAATGGCTATAATCTCCTTAATAATTTTGTGCTAATTCAAATATGGGATTTGACTTAATGGTGTAATATTGCAAGACAACTTAGCTTGCATGGGTTTTTAGTAAGTTGTGAGAGTCATCAATGTGTCTAGTAAGTTGGTGTATTTATTATGTGTGTCTCCCATGCTTGTGTGGGAATTGCTGAGTGTTTAATGTCCTTGTCCCTCATTGTAAGAGGACAACAAAATGGAATAAAAATGTGAGGCTTTGTTTCTTCTTGGTTATTTTGAGAACCTGTGAATTTATCAAGGAATCCTTCCTTGCGGCGTTCAAATTTTATATTTTTGGTTCGTGATTTAATTATAATCATTGGGTCGAGGTTTTATACCTGCAGGGTCCTGAAATTACACCCGCGGCGCTCACCCAGGCCCTAAATTTCAAGAACCCTACTTCAACCTCAAAATGTCATAACATTTTTAAATCAATACTAATTAAATAACAATTAGCCCCTTAATAACCCCCTTATCCCAAATTTGGGGTTATGCCTACGACGACCCCACGAGAAATATGCTCCACTGGACTTGTAGAGAATTATTCCAAGATTATTGTGGTGGTGTCCGATCGTCAATTGGGCTTATAATTTACAAAAAAAATTGAGGTAAAAGTGAAAATTTAGCTTATCCCAGGAGATACGCCTACGCCACTCCTACGACCAATCCGCTCCGATAGAAATGATGGCAATGGAAAATGGAGTCCAGCGATATCTTCTGATTTTCGATCAGGCAAATATCTTTCGAGAAAAATGAGGAGAGAGGGAGAGAGAACGAGGAGTGAGAGAGAGTGTACGCTGGAGGCCTGTGCAGAAGGAAATAGAAAAGAAAAAGGGGGGCTTAGTCTTCCTAAAGGATTAAGATCCTCCAGGAAGTTAACATATATATAATATAAAATAATAATAATAATAATCTTTAATTAATAATAATATATTTTATTAATAAAAAAAATTAATTATTATTTTTATTAATTTAATTTAATTAGTTAATTAATTAATTTTAATTTTTAATTTTAATTTTTTGTTGAAATCACCCCACTAATCTTTGTATAACCATTTTTGGGATTATTACAGTAATTATTCCCTCCAGCTACAATGTCATTTCCCTAGAATCCATCTTGAAGATAGGATAGAAACCGACTTGGAAACTCCTCATTTATCATAATTGAAGTAAATATGAAATGAAGAAATTACTAATACGTTTGAATTCTTAGTTTAAAAAAAAAATTCATTCCCCTAGTTCTATCACAAAACCAACAAGATAATAGTCTCCAACATAACACTGATTCCACACACGTACTCGGCCGCCCTAACGTCCCAACCTAAATTTCCGAACTCTAGTCCCTCAACCCAGAACTAAACCATCGATGGATTTACCATGATTTTCCTAAAATCGTCATCCTAGGAAAAACATTGAAAACAATCAAGGAACTCCGCCTCTAAGCTTCCAGACCAAAACCCAACCTAATTTACCCACTCTCATCCTTATCCTATCTTAACCTATACTCTGGTAATTATTAACCATCAAAGTTTATAAACCTAGCAAACCTGACTCTAATACCACCTATAATGCCCCAACCCGCCACGTGGGGCCCAGGGTGCTACTTTAGTGACATCTGTGTACGTTATACCAAACTCATTATATAAAATGCAGCGGAAATAAAAGATACAATCTCTAAAAATCCATTACCAGAGTTCTATACTACCTTTATATACAAATAATTCCATTTTCTCATGATTACATCTCATAAAACTAAATAAAAATAAAATCTCTATCTATACACACTACCTACACAAATTTACACCACTAGCCTGCTAGACCCGATCTCTATGATTTTCTGAAAAGACAGTTTGTAAAGTAGGGGTGAGGCACAACTCAGTAAGGGAAAGACTAAGTTAATGTCAGTGTGTGACCAACATGCATTTAGTGTACATAAAATAACCAGTTCATTAAGTAGATAAACACATTTATGAAATCATTCTTACTTTACTCTCACACACACAATTAGCCGAGGATAGGGAAGATTACCCATCTATACAAGTAGCTTCCCTCTGCTCTAATACCATTACTGCTATTAGGGCACTAACCTTTCTCAGTAAGCTCTTGAAATTATCTTATTAATTATCCATATTCACATAAATTAACAAATATGCACAAAAGACAATCCCTGTGACAAACACGCCATTTACTTCCCCCATGACATGGGTTGTGCGGCCCGAAGGCTGGACTAAGCCTAGGTGATCAACTCAAACAAAGTAAAAAAAAACAACATCCTCTACAAGCACGTCTGCAGGCATCCACAACAAAGTTGCAGGTTCGACGCCCTTACTTCAACATACGCAGAAAGTTCGCTGGGACCCCCTACACTTCTATCCATAACAGTGTGGGTGCACATGGTCTAACTAGCAACAGTACCGTGCTCACAATACACTGGTTCCCAGGGTTCCTAAAGCATAACATGCAATTTAGATAATAGAAATCATCATTTAAAATATAAATTCACATATATTTCCTATTATTCAAAAAACCTGGCCCCCAGCCACAAAATACAACCGGCATATAGCCGTCAATTAAAACTCGACCCTCGGCCGTCAAATAATAATCCTGAACCTTGGCCAATCAAACAATACCCGACCACTGACCATTATTTCAAACTTCTGCATTTCATAAACAATTCCAATATTTTCGCAAGCATTTCTAGTATTTCTTAAACAATTCAGTATTTCAAAATCCTAAATGCAGCTATACAATAATCCATATCAATAAAATCATCTCCCACACGATTTTCCACATTTTAACATAACCATATGAACAAACAAGCTTTCCATCGTTCATTTTATTCAAAAATACCATACCAAATATCCTAAGTTTGTAAAATCTATTTCGAACGCTTGGTTTTTAAAATAACCTTTAATTTTTTAAAATAAATAAATAAATAAATATATAACAATTTAATAAATTCATGTTTAATAAAATCCTGACTTAACTTAATCTCCCTTATCTGATTCCTGAAAAGCCTGATAAAACCCCGACCTATGCCCACTGACACTCAAAACCCCTGAAACCCTGAAATTCAAACTTTATCACATTATTCATCACAATTCTCAGAGTAATTTTCCCTAAAATTTTCCTAAATTCTGAATATTCTAAATAACCTATAAAAGCTTAAATTGTTAAACTAACCCCAGATTTAGGATTGGTGCCCTGGAGCTCTAACTCAAAAACCCGCTCCAACTAGATTGTAGAGAATCTCCCCACGAATCTCCTGACAATTTACGTTATTTAATTGGGCTTAAGATTTAAGAAAAATTAAGGTAAGAGTGAAAATTAACCTTACCCCATAAGATATGCCTACGCCACTCTCACGACAAATCCGCTTCGGTAGAAATGTTGGTGGCAGAGATAAGAACCCAACGGTATCTTCGGTTTTCCGATCAGCTGAATATTGGAGAAAAAATTGAAAAGAGTGGAAGAGAAAATGAATGAGACGAGAGAGTGAGCGTCTGGATTGAAAAAAAATCTTGAGGCTTATATCTGTATATAATATTATATTATATAATTAAAAATAATATTAATTTAATTGATAAATAAATTCATTAATTAATTATTTGTTTATCTATTTTATTTATTTATTTTTATTTTTTACATTTCTATGCATAAAAATTTTTGGGGCATTATACTTGTTCTTGATTAGATAAAGTCATTATTCTGAATGTTGATTGCACACATAGAGCACTGAGCTTATAGTTCCTATATCATTGATGTGTATTGATTGATTGTTAGTGGTACATATCTTAGTGAAAGAAGCATTTTACATGTACACAAATTATAGTGTAAATTTGTTGTATTCCACGCGTAGGCCCGAAGAGGAAGACCCCTGTTAAATAGTCCCAGATTGGCTTAGACCCAGTTAGAAAAGTCCTGATAAGGTGTAGGTTGAGGTCATCCCCGTGAATTAACCTGATTGTAAACGGTACTGCTCCACTCGTTAAGTGAGGTAATTTATAGTCTATATTTTTTTAAAAAAAAAAAGGGTATGAAATTTCAGGTTGTTACAAATAGCCTGAAGCTTCGCGTCGACAGAGGAATGGTGGTGGGCGCGTTGACGATGCTCCTGCATGTTCCTTGCTAATCTTGTCATGCAGTTTTATTTTTATTTTGGCATTGATGGAGAAGCGGAGTCAAAAGTATTCATTAATGTTCATTGAATTTTGCAAATGGTTTGGCAAACTAAGCTGCGAGAAGTCGTGATAAGTTAAAGTTGACTTGCGTTTTTGACAAGGAATATGTCATTTATGGTTGTAGGTTTAGCATAGATAAAAAATTTAATATTATCTTTTTTTTCAAAACCTTTTTCCAAGACTACTGCATGCAACGTGCAGGGGCCTTCTCTTTCTTCTCAAATAATATTATATATAAATCAATGTTATAGTTTTTAATTAATTATCTGATTGTGTTAGGCATCATTCTCTGAAGCCTCTACAGAAGCTTTTACAGGTTTTTTCCAAAACCTTGTTCCAAGGAATTAAACCCACCTGCAAGAGCTGGAGCAATAAAGACTAGAGATGGAGAAATGGTTTGGAATAACATAAATTTATTTTAAAAAACAACGATAGTAAACACGAATGTGCGTGAAGAATTTGGAGATGGCGCCACAACATTTGCTGAGCTCCCGCCGGACTCAGGGGAGCTTGCCGGCGTCGATGGGCATGATGTGGGATTGGTGGGTGCTAATGCGGGAGGCAATAAGGTTGGTGTAGTTTCTGGTGCGGGGAAATTCGCTGATAGAAATGGTGATGCTAGGGATGGAGCAAGTGAGGGAGAGACAACTATTGATGGAGAGGGAGACAGTAGAGGGGTAACCGTCGGAGTTGGCGATTTTGGAGCGTAGGCAGGTGTAGGGGATGAACGTGTCATGCAAATCTCGCTAAATGGTCCAGCGAGATTTGTTTGGGAAATAAACTGATCCTGATCTTGACGGGTGGCAAATCTCTATACTTGGTACAGTGAGATTTGTCCTGACGCATGACAAATCTCGCTACTTGGTTTAGCGAGATTTGTCCTGACACGTGGCAAATCTCACTACTTGGTCCAGCGAGATTTGTCCTGACGCGTGGCAAATCTCACTACTGCGTCAGGACAAATCTCACTACTTGATCTAGTGAGATTTGTTTAAATCTCATAGGACCAAATAGCGATATTACGTGAACGTTATTCCAGGAATATTTTGCCGAACAGGGTATTACTTAATATATTATTATAAATTAATAATAAATTGGGAAAAAAACTCCATTATTAGTGGCCTATTTATGTGATGAGCACATTCAAGTAAATGCTAGAAGATGATACTTTTTTATTGCAAGCATAAATTGGGGATGTAGCTCAAACGGTAGAGCGCTCGCTTTGCATGCGAGAGGCACGGGGTTCGATACCCCGCATCTCCAGCTCTACTATCTTTTTTATTTTTGCCCGCCAATTATTTAGTTCCACGTGGACGTAATTTTTTCCCGCGCAATATTCCTTCTCGGGTTTTCCCTTCTCGGCTTCCATCAAGTCCTCTGTTACTCAGAGCTCCCAGCGAGAAATTAGGGTTTTGCATTGAACCATATCTGATCTAATCAAACCATGGAGTCTACTCAAATCGCTCTGTTGCTAGATGAAACTCTTAGTTCAGAGGGCGATGTCGTCCGGTCAGCAACCGAGGCTCTCGATCGTCTCTCTCTCCTGCCTCAGTTCCCCTTCTCTCTTCTCTCCATCGCCACCGGTAATTCCTGTTTATGTTGCTCGAATTTTTATTTCTGTAGAATTTCTGATATCATTTCTGAATTTCTGCCTGTATTTTTTTGCTAATTGAGGTTACGTATGCTGCTATTTTTTTCCTGGATAAATAACACTGTTTGGAATCATGAAGTTGCAGCTTTGGATTTGGATTTGTGTGGAATTCAGCAAAATTTATGCAATTTTGAATTGTTTTTTATTAAAATGATCACAAATTCAAATTTCAAATCCTACGCTTCAAAACCGTGCTCCAAACTTAGTATAAGATTTCTTTTCCTTTTTTAACTCATCCTCTGCAACCAAAAGGAGCTTAACTTTCAACTACTCAGTCCCTTTCTTTATGATTTATATTTGTTTCTCAGTCGTACTAAGCCCCATCTTTTGAAGGACTGGAAAGTTGAAGGTCAATTTTTGTAGCTGTTTTGATCGGGGCGTGTTTAATGGAAATTGAATTTAACACCATTAGGCAACCAAAAGGATCTTAAGTTTCAATTGTACGGTCCTCCAATAGTACAGTCCTCTCCATTACCATATTGCATTTGTTTCTCCCCAGATGGGGTTAAGCCTGATTTATTTAAGAACTGAGAAAAAGGTCAAATACACCATTTGTATAGTTGTTTTGATCTGGATCTGGTTAATGGCAATTGAATTTAACACCATTTATAGGAGGGGAAAGTCGAGGTCAAAAAGTTGCTGCTGCTGCATATCTCAAGAACTTGACCAGGCGAAATGTTGATGGGGATGGTCAATTTTCTAGGGTTAGTAAGGAGTTCAGGGACCAGCTTATGCGAGCTATGCTTCAAGCAGAACCTGTGGTTCTGAAAGTTTTAATTGAAGCGGTATGCATTATTTTGGTAGTTCTATCTGTGTTTTTTAATCTTTCATAAGCATCCATTTCATGTGTGTAAGCTTGACTTGTCTGCAGTTCAGGGTCATTGTATCTGCTCAGTTTGTTAAGGATAATTCATGGCCTGAACTTGTGCCCGAACTGCGAACAGTTATTGAAAATAGTAATCTTATTAGAAATGGCGTACCTTGTGAATGGAAAACTGTCAACGCCCTATCAGTTCTTCACGCTCTTATCAGACCCTTCCAGGTACCATAATATGCAAATGTATAATTCAACTTGCTGAGATCCTGTGCAGATAAATAATAGATTATTGCTCTTTTTGTCTTGTCACTTCCTGAATTCCCCAGGGCTTGATTTGTTTCACAAACTAGCTTTTGGAAAAGTTTAGTGAGAAAAAAATTTCAATTATTGTAAGGAAAATTTATATTTGATTAGCTCAAGTAAATGAGCTGTGAATATATATCCCCATTCCTTGGGAACAACTTGGTCCATTAAGACAAGAGAGCCTCAGAAATTTTTTCTCATAAAAAGGTAAAAAAATTATTATTGATTATCTTTCTGATCACCTTCTGGTAATCTTGGGAGAGACGCCATGAGTCCCATGACTACTACTTTTATGTCTTCTCTCTGGCACTGCATGAAGCAAACACCTTTTGTTTTTTGTTTTTATTTTTTTCCCATATCAATGGGGAGGCTAAATTTTTATTAGTAAAAATATTATTTCTTTCATGGAGACAGGAATTTAAAAAAAATAAAAAATGACAGAGAATAATGGCTTTCGGACAAGTTGTACTCTTTCCTATTCACAAAAACTGCAAGCCCATGGGTCAAAACCTTCTCTGTTCCAAATCATTTTCTTATGGCGAGACTGATGGTGAATAGCTTCAGAAGGTTTTTATCCATGGAGAAGATCCCAAGCAAGAGTGTATAGATTGTATTTCGGAGGAAAGGAGTCAGGTGGCTGTAAGGAGTTTTTAGGGGTTTTGAAGGGTTTTATAGAGGGAATTGGGCAAACACAGATTGTAGGTTTTTGTCAACTCTACATTGTGTGGATTGTGGTTCCAAAAACATGTCTTGTTAAGGGGCAGGGAAACCAAACCTGCTTTTCTATGAAAGTAGACAAACTGTCATGGTTTTAGGCAAGGCTCCCGTGCCATAGTGATGGTGGAAGGCGAGGGAAGCCAAGCAAGGGAAGTATCTAATCAGGGAATGTTTGAACAATCCAGGAATGAGGGGGTTAGAGAAGGATCTCATCGAAATTTTTGACAAAATCAAAGGGAATTTCAAATGGCACCTCTTGAACTTATGGCATAAAAGATTTAATCAGGCCTGGCCTCTGAAAATTGTTTCTCTGGGCCAACTAATGAGAGGTTTGGGGGGTTTTAGGCATAATGGTTGGAGGGCCACTTACAGACAGATTTTAAGAAGAGGGGCTGGCAGAAATGGGCCCAAATGCGGCCCACTCACAACAAATGAGAGCCAGTGATGCTGGGAGAGGTTTTACAGGAGCCTTCTTCTTCAAGGGTGAGGTCTTTTTGGTCTAGTAAAAGGTGAATGCCATAGAGGCACATGCTGCAATTGGAGGAAATTCAAAATAATGAAGATGAAGAAGGGGGACACAATGCAGCAGCTTCCGACGGATTCAAAAATGGCGCAGATGCAGCACACAGTTGAAATATTGAGGACGTGCAGAAAATATTTGTTCAGGTATACTAGCCCATACATTATGAAAATTATCATGCATTCGTGGATGAGTGAAGTAGAAGATGGATGAAGATGGTTTATACAACAAGAAAGAAGGGAAGGGAGTGAAGTTATGGAATCAGAGGGATGAGGTGCTATCTGATTACGTAGATTACAAGAATAGATCACTGTCCTCTTACAACCTCTAGGTAGAAGAGTTGTTCATCTAAAAATTGAGGAAGAAGAGAGATGAAGAGACAAATAGGAGACTTGAAGATTGCAAATATTGTGGGGTTGATGAAGGCAAAATTTTAGAGACTCTTTCATTTGGTGAGGGTTGGATTAGCTTTGTTTCGAGAATTCAGAGTATAGATGAAGTGGTAATGGTCTTTCCACAACGACAATGTGATCTCCTCATTTTGATAAACTCATAATTCCAAACTCTCTTTGTAATGTCAGTGTGAGGATAATGGTAGGGGAAGAATGCAAATCTTGAAGGTAATTCTCTCATTCCTTTGTTATTTCATTCAAACCCCAAATCACTTGAATTGCCATAGGGAGTTAGAATATGAGGGGAATCTGAATACTTTTGACCCCTTTGGGAATGAGAAACAAAACTGCGTGGCCCCAGAACTCCTTTATGATTTGGGTCTTAGTATGCTGATTCCTATGGGGATGATGTTACGCTTAAAAAAGAGGCTATTGGAGAGAGTAGAAATACCTATGAATTGAGTGTTGAATTGGTAAGATTATCTTCTTCAAATAATTATGATAGAAGGGGTAGGTTTTCAAAGATTAAATGAAGCTTTGTTCCTCGAATCGTAGAGGTTTAGGGTGGGTTCATAAGAGAAGAATAGTTAAGGAGCTGGTTAATGGAGTGAGCTTGGATACTATTGTGAAAAGAGTATGGGATTGCACAGCGGAATATAAACGCAGCAAACAATGAAGAACCAAAATATAATTCACATGCGCAGTATATCTGAAAGCAACAGGAATCCACACATAAATTTACGTGGTTCGGCATAGTCTACATCTACGGGAGCAATTGACAAAGGTTTCACTATGAAAAATCAAAGTACACAATACAATGGTTTACAATGATCTTCTCTCATCCACAATATGCCCATAATGACATATTTAACATCCCCACGGAGGCTTCCCTCCAAATACCCAACCGTTCTAATGTTTTCATTCAAAATTTGAAATCATCCTCACAGCCCCGAGAGCAATCGTCGATGAAAGGGTCAATTCGTCGACGATTAATTGTTCAGTCATCGACAACTTCTAAATGTCTGAATTTTTTATTTGCTCTCAGTATCTCCAGTCGTCGACGAATAAGGCCTTTTCGTCGACAACTTCTGAATGTCTGAATTTTATCTGCTCTCGTTATCTCCATCCGTCGACGAATGCCTGTTGCACAGCACCAATGACTTCACACACATGCTTTTTTTCCTTTGTTTATGAACTCCACCAAGTATAAGAGCCACAAAAAAACACAACAATCTCCATCTTGGTGATTATACGCCCCTTAAGGAGAACTTGAAAAACATATCTAATTGCTCCACCTTGACCTTAGAACGTTCAGTTGGGTTTGTCTCCCTTTTAGCACTTGGAGACATGAAGTAAGTTCAAGTAATGCTTGAACTTTTCAGTAGTAACCGACTTTGTCAAAATATCCGTTGCGTTCTCAGATGTGTGAACCTTCTCTAATATAAATTCACCTGAAGTAATCAACTCTCGGATCGTGTTGAACCTCACATCAATATGCTTGGTTCTAACATGGTACACTTGATTCTTTGCTAAGTAAATAGCACTCTGATTGTCACAATGCAATACAACTCCATCTTGCTGTATACCCAGCTCTTTGACTAAACTGGTAAGCCATAAGGCTTCCTTTGCAGCTTTGGCAACTGCCATATATTCAGTTTTAGTTGTAGGCAATGTTACCAGGGATTGTACCATGGACCTCTAACATATAGGTTCTCCTTTAAGGGTAAAGACATAACCCGTTGTAGACCTTCTGTTATCCATATCCCCTGCATAATCAACATCAACAAACCCCACAGCTGATGGACTATCCTGTTGCTTACCGAACATGATGCCATACTCGTTGTACCCCGTAAGTATCTGAAAATCCATTTGACGACTTCCCAATGCTGTCTACCCCGATTAGAAAGAAACTTACTCACCACACTCACTGCATGTGCGAAGTCATGGTCTTGTACACACTATGACATACATTAAACTCCCCACGACTCTAGCATAGGGGACTTTTGACATGTCCCGGATATCATCATTCGTACTTGGGCAATATGCAGTAGACAATTTAAAATGACTTGCTAGAGGTGTACATACTTGTTTTGCATCAACCATGCTAAGCCTCTCCAACACCTTCTCCAGATAACTGCCTTGAGATAACCATAGCCTCCCTACAGTTCTGTCCCGACAAATCTCCATCTCAAGTATCTTCTTGGCTGGATCAAGATCTTTCATGTCAAACTCTTCATGCAACAGTTCCTTTAACTGATTTACTTCAATTAAATCTTTAGCAGCTATTAACATGTCATCGACATACAACAACAAGAAAATAGGAGAAGTATCATCAAGTTTGTTTACATACACACAACAGTCATACTCACATCTTTTGTAGCTGATCTTGATCATGTAGGAATCAAATATTTTGTACCATTGCCTTGGAGACTGTTTCAATCCGTAAAGAGATTTCTTGAAACTAAGTTTTCTTTCCTTGGTTCACTGAATCCCTCCGGTTGTACCATATAAATTTGATCCTCCCAGTTACCATGAAGAAATGCCATCTTCACATCTATTTGTTCAAAATGCAGATCATAATGAGCTACCAACCCCAACATTATCTTGATAGAAGTGTGTTGGACCATAGGTGAAAAGATTTCATCATAGTCTATTTCTTTTTTCTGTGAGTACCCTTTTGCCACTAATCGTGCATAGAATTTTTTTTCTTTCTTTTCTGAAATTGCTTCCGTCTTCCTATATACCCATTTGTAGCCTATCGCCCTCTTCCCATCTGGAAGCTCCACCAACTCTCAAGTTTGATTCTTATGCAGCGATTCCATTTCCTCAATCATTGCACCCATCCACCTACTTTTCTCCTGGCAGTGCATTGCCTCTTGAAATGTAGTTGGATCATTGCAACTGTTAAGAAAAGCATAAGACACTAACTCTTCAAATCCATACCTTGGCGGTGGTCTAATAGTGCGTCTGGATCTCTGTATAGGAACACTATTGACTTGCTGGTGTCTCGAGTTAGAACTCCCTGTAACCAAAGGACCAAGATCATTGCTGTTGCCCTGAGCTTCTAATTCCACCTGCACAACATGTTCATCTCTGCTCTAATTTTTTGGCTCCTGTTTCTGTTAATCACATTCTTGAGTACGCTTCACCATAACTTTCTGATCAAAAACTATATCTCTATTGATCACCACCTTGTTTGCCACTAGATCTCACAGTTTGAACCTCTTCACACCCTTTTGATATCCCAATAAGATGCAACGTCTGACTTTGCGTCAAGCTTCGATCTCTCCTCACTAGACAAGTGAACATAGGCTGGACTACCGAATATCTTTCTACTGCATTTCTCGTCCATACCTCTTCTGCCACTTTCCCCTCTAGTGATGCCCTCAGTGATCGGTTTACCAAGAAACACGCCATACTAATTACCTCGGCCCAGAAGTTCTTCGGTAGCCCTACATTAAGCCTGAGGCACCAAGCTTTTTCAGATAGAGTTCTGTTCATCCTTTCAGTCACACCATTTTGCTAAGGTGTCCGACGAATAATGAAGTGTCTCTTAATGCTCTGCCGATCACAAAACTCCATGAACATAGAATTAGCGTGCTCAGTCCCATTGTTTGACCTGAGACATTTGATTCTCCTCCCCGTCTGGTTTTCCACTTTAGCTTTCCACAACTTAAACCTTGTAAATGTATCAGACTTGTGCCGTATGAAGTATACCCAGACTTTTCTGGAGTAATCGTTAACAAAACTCACATAATAAACATGTCCACCTCTTGATGTTACTCTAACCGGGCCCCAAACATCGGAATGTACATAATCAAGAATACCTTCCGTCTTGTGAATAGATGATTTGAATTTTGCCCTGTTTTGTTTCCCAAGAACACAAATCTTGCAAAATTCCAACTTTCATGTTTTCATACCTTTCAAGAGTTTCCTCTTGTAAAGTTCTTTCATACCATGTTCCCCCATATGCCCAAGACACATATGCCACAAGACGGTTTCATCAGATTCAGTATCTACGGTTGTAGCTCCACCTACAGTAGTAGTTCCTTGCAGTGTGTAAATATTCCCATCTAGCTTTTGCCCTTTCATCACCATTAGATTATCTTTCAATACTTTCATAACGTCACCTTTGGACTTATAATTGAATCCATTACAATCCAAGGTGCCAAGTGAAATTAGACTTTTTCGTAGTTCCGGTATGTGTCTTACATTACTCAAAGTTCTCACAGCAACATCAAACATTTTAATTTTAACATTTCCAATGCCAATGATCTTACAAGAAACATCATTGCCCATAAGAATTGAACCTGAATTTACCAACCTATAAGTGCTGAACCACTCCTTGTTTGGAGTCATATGGTAAGAACATGCTGAGTCTAGAATCCATGAGTTCGTAAGGTGATTCGACCCCGACGAAACTGAAAGTACATCACCATCACTACAAACTGAATTTTCTTTTTGAACCACATTTGCTGATTTTGAAGTCCACTCATGCTTTTCAACATTTCCTTTCTTCCAATCCGAACACTCCGATTTAATGTGCCCATTTTTACCGCACTTATAACACCGTATATCCTTTTTATTCTTGGATTGAGTACAAGATTTTTAACTCGATCCACTTTTGAGTTTTCCTTTCCCACGCTCAGAGTTACCTTTCACCACAAGTCCTTCTCCATGTGAGTTTTCATCGCAGATTTTCAGCCTTTGCTGAAAACCCAACAAGGCACTTGCAACTTCTAAATTAAGAGTCTCTTTCACCATCACTACAAACTGAATTTTCTTCTTGAACCACATTTGCTGATTTTGAAGTCCAATCATGCTTTTCAACATTTCCTTTCTTCCAATCCGGACACTCCGATTTAATTTGCCCATTTTTACCGCACTTATAACACCGTATATCCTTTTTATTCTTGGATTGAGTACAAGATTTTTGACTCGATCCACTTTTGAATTTTCCTTTCCCACGCTCATAGTTACCTTTCACCACAAGTCCTTCTCCGTATGAGTTTTCATCGCAGATTTTCAGCCTTCGATGAAAATCCAACAAGGCACTTGCCACCTCTTCTAAATTAAGAGTCTCTTTCTCCCATGTAAGAGTGGTAACTAAATTTTCATAAGTATGAGTTGCTGGCAAGGAATTTAGTAACATCAAACCCTTATCATCTTCTTCAAACTTAACATCAACAGGCATTAAGTCACTTATGATTTGATTAAATGCATTGATGTGCTGATTTAAGTAAAAACCATCAACCATCTTAAGCCAATAAAGACGCTGCTTAAGGAATAGTTTTTAGTAAGTGATTTGGATATGTACTGGCTTTCAAGCTTTTGCCACACAGCCGCTAGAGAATCCTCCTCTATCACATGATAGAGCACTTTGTTGGCCAAACACAAACATATTGCGGAAACAACCTTTGCCTCCAATTCTCACCATTTTGCCTCATCCATACCTTCGGTTGAACACCATACAAGGCCTTCACCATCCCTTGTTGCACAAGAAAATCCTTCACTCTCCTCTGCCACAAATTGAAGTTTCCGGTTCCATCAAATTTGACAACGTCAAACCTTGCAGAAGAAGTACCCGATGCAATGACAACAACGCTCTGATACCAATTGTTGTGAAAAGAGTATGGGATTGCACAGCGGAATATAAACGCAGCAAACTGCGAACAATGAAGAACCAAAATATAATTCACACATAGTATATCTGAAATCAACAAGAATCCATACACAAATTTATCTGGTTCGGCAAAGCCTATATCTATGGGAGCAATTGGCAAAGGTTTCACAATGAAAAATCAAAATACACAATACAATGATTTACAATGATCTTCTCTCATCCACAATATG
Source organism: Malania oleifera (assembly GCF_029873635.1). NCBI lineage: Eukaryota > Viridiplantae > Streptophyta > Magnoliopsida > Santalales > Ximeniaceae > Malania > Malania oleifera. The sequence goes on from NC_080419.1 coordinate 1,473,208, forward strand.
CCCAGAATGACATATTTAACAACCCCACAGGGGCTTCCCTCCAAATACCCAACCGTACTAACGTTCTCATTCTAAATTTGAAATCATCCTTGCAGCCCCGAGAGCAATTGTCGATGAAAAGGGTCAATTCGTCGATCATTAATGGTCTAGTCGTCGACGAATAAGGCGTTTTCGTCGACGAATTCTGAATGTTTGAATTTTTTATCTGCTCTCGGTATCTCTAGTCGTCAACCTCATTCGTCGACGACTTCTGAATGCCTGAATTTTATCTGCTCTCGGTATCTCCATTTGTCGACGAATGCCTGCTACACAACACCAATGACTTCACACATATGCTTTTCTTCCTTTGTTTATGAACTCTACCAAGTATAAGAGCTACAAAAAGCACAACAGATGCCTTGTTTTTGTAAGAGTCTAAACTAGGAGAAATAGATGCTCATTTCTTTAGGAGTATTTAGGATTCTAATCATGGGTCTCTTTCCCTTCTTCAAGGGGGGCTAGATAGTGGCTTAAGATACCAGACTTGTCTTGTTTAAAGACTGCATCTTAGGGGCTATTTTTCTTTGTTGGGTTAGAGATTAGGGGTGTTGGGGAGGGGTGATTCACGTCTGTTTGTGGCCCTACACAGTATTCATTGCCATAATTTTTTGAAGGAATTGGCTAGCTTGTTTGGACTTTTGAATTTGTGTTGGGTGGTGAAGGGTGATTTCATTGTTATTAGAAACTTGAGGGAGAAGTTTGGGTGTTCAAGAGTGACTAGTAGCATAAGAAAATTTGACTTTTCATTCAGGATTGTGACCTCAGGGATGTGCCCTTGAATAACAGTTGCTTCACTTTGGTGGCATCCAAGGATGGACTAGCTTCTTGTTGCATTGACAAATTCCTTTTCATCTCTGTTTGTGAAGACTTATTTGTGAATGTTGTGCAAGAGGTGCTGGTTTGGCCCATTTTTCTGACCATTGCTTGCTACTTTTGGATTCCAATCTCGTTTAGTGGGGCCCTACTCCCTTTCGGTTCGAGAACATGTGGTTATCACACCCTTATTTTCATGATAATGTTAGTGATTAATGGAGGAAGTGCTGTGTTTAGGGATGTGAAGGTCTTAAAAAAATGAGCAAGTTGAAGTTTTCTATGAACAAGTTAAAGGATAGGAATAAAAAGGTGTTTAGAAATGTCAAGGAGAAGAAAAATAATATTTTCATTGAAATTATTTGTATGGATAGGTTGGAGGAGTGTGGCTTGTTGAGGGAGGAAGATAAAGAGTTAGAAAGGCTCATTTATACAATGAGTTGGGGGCGTTTTTGTTGAGGGAAGAGAGGAATTGGCATCAGAAATCAGGTGTTACCATGTTAGTCGGGTTAAAGAATGGGAGGAGGAGGAGAAAAGCTCATCGAGGAGTTGGGGTTAGATGCAGGGAGGGTGGTCAAGATTGGGGATGAGATCACCAATTTTTATTAAATGTTGTGTACTAGTGTGTGCAAGAATATGTTGGTGGTGGAGGGACTTGATTGGAGGCTGGACAGTGGGCTGCAGATCGGTCGGAGAGGCATTTTGAATTGGAAGAAATTAGGAGGGCTGTGTTTGACATGGATAGGGATAAAGCACCAGGTCCAAATTGTCTTATAGTGGCTTTTGTTTTTTCAGTACAGCTGGGAAGTATTGAAAGATGATATCATGGGTTCTTGAGGAGTTCCAGTGATGTGTAAGATTATTAATTCTTCCTTCACTGCCCTCATTCGAAAAAGAGAAAAGGTCTAGGAGGATAAAGGATTTTAGGTCGATCATTCTAGTGATAATGTTTACAAGTTTTTAACTGAGGTTCTCTCGAGAAGAATCAGGGAGATGTTAGGGATGGCCAGTCTGCTTTTGTTAAAAATAGACAAATCTTAGATGCAGTTTTGGTAGGTAATAAGGTGGTTGAGGATGTCAGGAGGGTCAAAAAGGGTGTGGCTTTTGAATTAGAATTTTAAGAAAGCTTATGACATGGTTAATTGAGATTTCTTGATAAAGTGTTGCAAAATATGGATTTTGGGATGTGGTGTAGCTGGATTCTAGGGTGCCTTTGCTAATATGCCAGTTACTGTTATTGTTCAACTTAAGGATTGGTTTAGGGTTTCTCTGGATTCAAGATAAGGGGATCCATTATCACCTTTTTTGTTCACTGTCATGGTGAATGGTTTCAGAAAGTTGGTTCTTCGTGCTTAAGATCTTGGGGTGATTAGGGGTTCTTTTGATTCGTAGGGAGGAGGTGGAGGTGTTTCATCTTCAGATTGGGACGATAGATTTTTCCTAGAGAATAGTGTTAAGAAATTCCGCAAGGTCCTTACTTTGTTAAGTATTTTTGAAATAATTTTGAGGCTGAAGATAAATTTTTCCAAGAGTGGTTTGGAGTGTATTAATTTGAGTAGTGGAGAGCTAGAGGTTTCAGGTCTTCAGTTGTGACTCTTTGGCTTGGCTTTTATTCTTATCTTGGTCTTCTTTTAGGGGATAATCCTTTGTTAGATGCTTTTTGGAATCCGAAAATTGACAGAGTAGGGAGGAGATTAGAAGGCCAGAAGAGGGTTCATCTCTTGTGGGGTCTAGCATTGATGTAATCTTGTTTTTTTACCTTTAATGGAGGATGGCGTATCCTCCTTTTCTTGTAATTATTTAAATTTTTTTTTATTGGGATTGGTTTGTTATCTAAAAAACAATTTTTTTTTTCCTGTAAACACTTCCATTGAAACAGAGTGCACAGATCTCAATAGCTTAAATTTGATGATTTTTATAAATCAATCTTCAATTAGGTTTCAAAAATGACATTTCTTAGACTCTAGATTTTTTAATTGGGGAAAGTTTTTCATAGTTGTGTGTTCCATTAGAATAAATGAAGCGTAAGTTTGAATCAGAACACGCTACACAAAGCTTAGCAAAGCTGAGTTGAAGAAAATAATATTTAGAATTCTTTATTTGGGAGATCTGTATAAGAGCCAATGATGAAGCTAGGATTTCGAGGATGGGGGTTAATATACTTCAAAGTAAAGCATAGCCGCATAAGAGGGTCAAATCCTGAAAATTGTGACGATAGTTTTCAATTTTTAATACTTTAATAAATCTAATTAGTTAGAGTACAAATCTCCCAGCCAAATCATAATCATTTCTCCTTGTAGCATCATGCCAGATAATAGCAGGGATATGTTTTTCTGTATTTATGTATGTGTGTGTGTGTGTATGTATATATATATATATATATATATATTTATATGCCAACTTGCTTTCCTTTTACCCTGCACTTTTTTTGTTGAGTGCACCTCACATGTAAATTGTAATTCACTTGGTTCCTTTTTTGGCAGTATTTCGTGAATCCAGGAGTTGCAAGAGAGCCAGTTCCACCCCAGCTAGAACTCATAGCTAGAGAAATTCTTGTACCATTACTAGCTGTATTTCATCATTTTGTTGAAAAGGTTATGCCTTCTTCCTTTGCTGTGCTTTTTGTCCCAATTTATTGCCTGTATTAGAAGGGTCTTCTTGGTATTGCAATTGACGGTGCATGAAACAGGCTATACCCATTCATGGTAGAACAGAAACTGAAACTGAGAGAGTTCTACTGCTTGTCTGCAAGTGTATATATTTTTCTGTAAGTGATATTTCTGTTTCTGATTCTTTTAGTAATTTAGTTCCTAAATTTATTTATATAAGTAAGATTTGCACAAAATATTCATTTGATTAGTATCGTTAAGGGGAATCTTGGTATCTAGGAAATGAAAAGGATAAGGATGTGATTCCTAGTCCTAGTCTTTCTGACTGTGCTTTGTAGCATACGGGAATAAGAAGTTATGGCTATGATATTACATTAATCCTGTAAAGTGTGGTCTGTTTTTCCTTCCTCAAAATATTAAATATAAATTAGTCAAAGTGGAATGATATTCTTTTAAGATACCAATGAAACAAGCAAGAAAAGAGGGAAGGAGGATATCTCATTCCCTAAATAGGCAAAGAGAAAATGGCTCCAAGAACTGAGAGCATGAAAAATAAATAAATGGAAAAAGTTGAAAATTTTTTGATTTGTGACATTTGGTATCTCTCTAATTATATTATGCGAAAACTATTGAAATGAGATGCACAATTAATAACTGAAGTTTACCATGCAACGCTGCTCCCTTCCCAAAAAAGCAAAAAGAAAACTAGCTCCATGTTCATCCTACTTGTTACAATTCCCATGTTTATAGTACTGTTCTCTATTTTCCATGTATATAGTTTTCGTGATCCTTCCCTTAACCTTTTTTTTATTTATAGGAAAGCCAACAATTATAGATTGAGATGCCCATGATCTTTATGGATAATTTGTAGTGCTTGTGAATGCTTACTGCGATAAAATTTTAGGTGAGATCACACATGCCATCAGCTTTAGCTCCGCTTCTCCCATCATTTTGCCGAGATCTTTTTGGGATTCTGGGTTCCTTAAGTTTTGATAACATGCCAACTTTGGAAGATGGGTATATTTTAAGGCTCAAAACAGGGAAGAGGAGTTTGCTGGTTTTTCGTGCGCTGGTCACCCGTCACCGGAAGAATTCTGATAAGTAATACAACAAAAATTGCTGCCGAACTTGTTTGGTTAAAATATTTGTGATTAGTACTTACAGTTCTTTTTTTTTTTTTTCTCCAGGTTAATGCCAGATTTTATAAATTGTGTTTTAAGAGTAGTCAAGAATTCCGCGAATATTAGCGTAAGTTCTCTGAAATTTCTAGTAACTATGGAAGGAGAAGGGAGGTATGTCTTGCATCTTTATGATGTCTTTAATTTTGAGACATCCTATATATTGGCAGCTGGCATGAACTATAATATTACTCAGCGTGCATGTTATGCGTGCATTTATCTTGCTTGTGATATGGAAATACCATTAACTACTTGTCCAGTTGTCCTATTTTACATCGAGAGCGCCATTTTTTAGAGTTCCCTAACAAATTCTTGATTTTTTTTTTGTTTTTATTTTTAGTCCATTTTTTATTTGAGCTCTTCCAATATTGGTGTTTTGTTAGGTACTGGGTAATGTTCAACCCTGTAGGTTGCTTTTCAACTGCTTTATGTATAGCTTTACGTTTTCATGCTGCTGACTTCATAATTTTGATGTAATTTTTAATTTTTCAGAAGAAGGATGCCACATCAGAGAGGATTATTTCATTAGCTTTTGATCTTGTTTCGCATGTTCTGGAGACAGGCCCAGTAAGCATTTTCATTTTTGTTGGTTTTACAATTCAATATTGCCCTGGCTGTAACTTTGGTTTCTTGTGTTACCACAAAAAATCTAACCATCTGGTCTAATACTTCCTGGTTGCAATTGTCGCTATTGAATGTATGCATTATGAGTACAATGATTTCCTTAACTTTTTTTCTGTTTTCATACCTTGGAATAGGGATGGAGGCTAGTTTCGCCTCATTTTTCATCATTGCTAGACTCTGCTATCTTCCCAGCATTAGTGATGAGCAAGAAGGTGAGGTGTCTGATTCCTTCCACTTTTAAATGGGTCCAACACTGTAAACATGTGTTCTTATGACTAAAGTATTAAAATCTGATTCACTCTTTATGTTTTTACCTTTTGTTCTGCTGTCATTATGGCAACAATATTTACACCATTCCTACTGTGGAGACAGATACTTAATAGAGGTTCATGATAATCCAATACTTTTTATAACGACTTTTATCTGTTTTTATACCATGAGATGGATCATCCCTTGATAGGATTGCACTAGTTTTATGCATGCAGTGTTGCTATACATTCAAGTTGAAGGTAGCGTTCAGTTAGTATCAAGTGTTCTATGTACCTCATTCAAGACTGATTTAACTAATTGCCTATTGGAATTCTTGTACTTGTAAGCAGGATATCTCAGATTGGGAAGAAGATCCAGATGAGTACATACAGAAGAATCTTCCGTCTGATCTTGTATGAAAGTAAATCAGGATATTTTTGAGTTATTTATCTGTTTGATTGTATGCATAATTCACTTCTGATTTATGTTTCAGGGGGAAATTTCTGGATGGAGGGAGGACTTGTTCACAGCCCGGAAAAGTGCAATAAATTTACTGGGTGTTATTTCTGTGTCAAGGGTTGGTGTCCCATTGTATAGTTCTAGATATAAGATGTATGTAACGACCCCAAAAATAATATACATGTAAGTGTAAAAAAAAATAAAAAAATAAAAAAAAATAAAAAAAAATAAAAAAAAATAAAAAAAAAAATAAATAAATGAACAAGTAAATAAATAAATAAATAAATATTATTTTATTTATTCATTCATTCATTTATTATTATTATTATTTATTTTTTAACACTTACATGTATATTATTTTTGGGGTCGTTACAATGTATTTGTTCATATAATATTAAATTATTAATATGGGTTATTTTTTACTTCTTTTAGGGTCCTCCAGTGGTGGCTTTGAGTAACGGTTCTTCATCAAAGCGTAAAAAAGGTGAAAGGAACAGAGGAAAAGGTCAACGCAGTTCTATGGGGGAGTTGTTGGTTGTTCCCTTCTTGTCAAAGTTTCCAATTCCCTCTGATGCTAATGTTTCTGAAACAAAGATTCTAAATGAGTGAGCCACTTACTTTACTCACACAAATCCTATAATTTATCATCTTCTACTTGACTGCTATGTGGGCTTCTTGCTGGATGCAACTTTAATTTCTCCCTCGTATTTCTAGATACACCAGTAAATTTGCATAAAGTTTGATGGCATATATCTCTGTGTGTGTGCATGTCGGAATGGGGGTGGATTATGTATCACAAGCATTAGTATAATGCCGAAAGTGAAGTTGACCTTCCTTTTAGTGTTGGTTCACCTAAGTTTGCATTCTTTATTTGAAATTGTCTTGTGGTTCCTTCTTTTCATCATGGGAGTTCAAGTCTACTCGGTTCAGTGAATAGCATAGGGAGCTGATGCCAGCAGCATCTATGCTGCCATATGCCGGAGGATCTGTTAAATGATACAACCATCAGCTCCGCCTCCTTTTTATCTCTTTCTTCATCTTTTCTTTTTTTAAAAAACTTTTTAAAATTTTGTTTTCAAACTTTAAAATGAAAAATTAGGAACACGGATAGTGGGTTTATATGACCAATGAATTATGGTTTCATCCCTTTGGTTTTAAACATAAAAAGAAATGTTGGAGATCTTATTATGCGCAACAGATTTTGACCTTTTTGTTTTCGGGTGCAAGTGAGGGTGCCCATTTGTGCATCAGCAATTGAGCATGGACAAATAATTGTTCAGTGGAATGAAAATTGAGGAAAGTATCACATTCAACTACCAAAGTGAACAACAAAGGGGATATCAGATCACTCTGCCTAAGTCCACCTGAAGTTCCTAACCTTTTCTGGCTTCGCGTACACTTGCTTTGTTATACAGTTATTTCTTGTTTCTCTTTGGACCTGAGCTGCAGGTTCTTTCAGGGGGTGTTTCTTTGAGTGTGATATAAAGGGACTGGAGGGCTATTTACTCTGGAGGGTGTTCTTTTTTTGTTTTTATTTTAAGTTTGGTTTTTAGGTGGTAGGCATGTTGTCCAGACATAGTTATATTTGACTTTTGTGGCATTGAAAGCGAGAATAGCATGCATTTGATGTTTTTATTTTATTTTTTATATATGTGAACAATAAATTGTATTAGAGAAACAACAACAGCAACAACAACAATAACAACAACAACAAAACCAAGCCTTAGTCCCACTAAGTAGGGTCGGCTATATGAATCATTTTTAATCCGCCAATTTATGCGATCATGGATCATTTCTTTTGATAGATTCAAGGATATTAAATCCTTACTCACTATCTCCTCCTAAGTTATTTTAGGTCTACCTCTACCCCTTCTACTGTCCCCCACAGTAACTAAGTCACTCTTCCTCATAGGTGCACTATAAGTCCTACGTTGCAAGTGTCCATACCATCTGAGTTGTCACTCCCTTATCTTATCTTCTATAGGAACTACATCTAACTTACCACGAATATGTTCATTCCTTAATTTATCTTTCAATGTTATACCCCTTATCCATCTAAGCATTCTCATCTCGATAACTTTTACTTTTTGGATATTATGTTTCTTTGTCGCCCAACATTCCGATCCATATAGCATAGCTGGTCTTATAGCTGTCCTATAAAACTTCCCTTTCAATTTTAAGGGTATTCTACAATCACATAGCATACTTGAAGCACTTCTCCATTTTACCCAACCCGCTTTAACTCTATGCATTATATCATCTTCAATTTCTCCTTCAGCTTGCATAATAGATGCAAGGTATCGAAATCTACAAGTGCTATTTATTTTTTCATCATCAATTTTAACTTTGTCTCCAATATTCCTCCTATCATTACTAAAATTACATTTCATATATTCTGTTTTATTTCTTCTTATCCTAAAGCCTCTAGATTCCAAAGCTTCTCTCCATAATTCTAACTTAGCCTGTACTCCGTCCCTAGTTTCGTCAATTAATACAATATCATCTGCAAACAACATACACCATGGAACCTTCTTTTGAATACTCTTAGTCAATTGGTCCATTACTAAAGTAAAAAGATAAAGACTCAAAGCAGATCCTTGATGTACTCCTATGGTAACTGGAAATTCTCTAGTTTCTTCATCTATAGTCCTTACACTATTCATTACTCCATCGTACATATCCTTAATGACATCGGTATACTTACAACATACACCCTTTTTTTTTTCCTAAAACTCACCATAGAACTTCTCTAGGTATCCTATCATATGCTTTCTCAAGGTCAATAAATATCATATGCAAGTCTCTCTTCTTTTCCCTAAACTTTTCCATTAATCTTCTTAAAAGATAAATAGCTTGTGGTAGATCTCCCAAGCATAAAACCAAATTGGTTTTCTGAGATCTTTGTTTCTAACCTTAATCTTTGTTTAACTACCGTTTCCCATAGTTTCATCGGATGACTCATAAGTTTAATTCCATGATAGATATTACAATTTTGAATATCTCCTTTATTTTTGTATATAGGTATTAAAGTGCTTTTCCTTCATTCATCTGACATTTTCTTAGTTTTTACAATTGTATTAAATAAATTAGTTAACCATATAATTCTGTTATCACCCAAGCATTTCCAAACTTCAATTGGGATGTTATTTGGTCCCATAGCTTTCCCATTATTCATTTTTTTTAGTGCCAACTTAACTTCGTTAACTCTAATTTTGTGAATAAATCTTATATTTTTAGTCTTTTCCTCATTTGACAATTCTAAGTTTAAGCCCTCTATTTGGTTTTCGTTAAATAACTTACTAAAGTAACTTCACCATCTTTCTTTAATATCTTCGTCCTTAACCAAGACAATATCATCCTCACTTTCTATACATTTTATATTTCCTAAGTCCTTGCTTTTCCTTTCTCTAGCTTTATCAAGTTTAAATATATCTCTTTCCCTTTCTTTTGTACCTAATCTATCATACAAACTATTAAATGATCTATATTTAGCTTCACTAACGACCCTTTTTGCATCTTTTTTTGCCTCCTTATATTTTTCAAAGTTATCTCTGTTTCTACATTTTTGTCACGTTTTATATCAAATTCTTTGTCTTTATGATTTTTTGTACATCTTTATCCCACCACCAACTCTCTTTGCTATTCGAGAATCTTCCCCTTGATTCACCTAAAATCTCTTTTGCTATCTTTTTAATAGAGTTAGCTTATCTATTCCAAAGAGTATTTGTATCTATCCCATCCTCTAAGGTCCAATTCCCATCTTTGATCATTTTATTTTTAAAGGAAGATAAATACAAGGAGAATAATATATCCTCCTGTTACAAAAGGAAAACAATGAGAGGAAAAAGAAAATAATTACAAGACAACTTAAAAAAAAAAAAAAGGATTTGGCTCCAATTTGTTTCATGAATGCTTTTGTGTCGTGAACACCTTACACGTGATTTCTAGCTTAGAAGGTGTAGAATGTGGATCAAGAATATGCACTTGGTTTCCTCCTCTTTTTTTTTTTTTTTCCCTGTACTTCTTTCACCATGGTCATAATTTTCATCATTCATTTGTTTAATCTCATATTTAATATGACTTATTATGATTCTGTTTATTTGCACTGTGGCAGTTACTATGGTGTTCTTATGGCATATGGAAGCCTGCAAGATGTAAGGAGATCTTGTTTCATTAGTTTAGTGAAATGTGGTTTACTTAAAGGCTGTTTGGTATCACTGTAAAAAATTAGAGAAACGAAAATCAGAAACAAAAATCAAAAAGCAGAAACAGAAATTAAAAACTAGAAATCAGTAACCTGTTTGTTTAACATTTATAAAACTAATACAAATTAAAAACTTAACTAAAAAATGCTCATTTTCATCTTTAAATCAAATAATATTATAAAAATATGATTAAAATCATAAAATTACAAATAATACACATCAAAAAATTACTATAATAAAAATAAAATTTATTATATTATTTTACTTAATTGTTCTTTTCAAAATTTTACTTAATTATAGCCGACCCCACTTAGTGGGACTAAGGCTTGGTTTTGTTGTTGTTGTTCTTTTCAAAATTTACTTTACAATAAAAATTTTATTGGACATGACAAATGAAAAATAGTAAAGTTATTTTGTAATTGGCTTTATTATTATTTTTTGAAATTTATGTATGTTTTTATTTTAATAATATTGAATTTCATATGATCCTTTAATTTTGATTTAATTTAGAAGTGTATAAAATGAATTATTTAGTCCAAAAAAACTATTTCTGGATATTAAAATTTCTGACAATAGGCTGTCAAAACAACTGAAAATCATAAAATTTGGTTCAGTTTTTTGGTAAACAGCTGAAAACTGGTAACAGAAATAGAAACTAACAACATAAACAAATGCGTTTTTCATAATCTGTTTCTTCACTATGGAGAAACAAAAACAATAACGATACCAAATAGGCCCTTAGTGTCTGGGAATGACTTTATGAAGTTCTGTTGTATATGCAGTTTCTAAGAGATCAGAAACCTGGATATATAACAACTCTTATTCGTGCTCGAGTGTTGCCAGTGTTTGCATTATCAGTTTATTCACCTTACTTGGTTGCCACTGCAAACTGGATTCTTGGTGAACTTGCTTCCTGTCTCCCTGAAGTGAGTTTATACCCCTCAATATCTTTCAATCATTTCATTCAAAGAAATGTGGTGCTAATTTACATGTGCACTTGCTATTCTTTTAGGGTGGACTTATTTCTTGGGCTAAGGTTTTGTTGGATTGGACTGTATTGAACATTATTGGGTCAGATTGACAGGATAGTTATCCTATCCCGTGTTTGGTCTGCCTTATCTTGAGGTAGCCACTGGTGGGGAACTGGCCAGCTCTTGCCCACATGCGTATGCTAAGAAGCTCCCCCAGCCAGCCTGTTTTGTAGTTTACCTTTGTTGTACCAAGGATGGGCTAAGAGCAGCTTAGCAAAGCCAACCTATTCCTAGCCCATGGAACATACGCTCTCTATATATTTCATTTTGTTACCTTTTCCTTTCATGTTTTGATTTTCCATAGACAAGAGTTTAAGACGTTCCCGTATTGATGTCCAGTTTCGCTTTTTCAGGATTTGAGTGCAGATATATACTCTTCACTGCTCAAAGCATTGGCCATGCCGGATATGGGGGATATTTCGTGCTATCCTGTGCATTCTTCTGCTGCTGGGGCCATTGCTACTCTTCTTGAAGTATGTGGCTGATTTCAATATAGAGATCGTGTGATTGGGGTATGCATAATATATTTTGGTTCATTATCTGGGTTATGTGTTTATTTCTGCAGAACGACTACCTGCCACCCGAGTGGTCACCCCTTCTTCAAGTTTTGGTTGGTAGGATTGGTCGTGAAGATGAAGAAACCTCCATCATTTTCCAACTTCTAAGTACAGTGGTGGAGGTTGGAAATGAGAACGTTGCAGTTCATATCCCATGTATTGTATCAGCAGTGATTGATGCTCTATTGAAGTGCTTAGCTCCTAATCTAGATCCAACGTCTCAAGTATGTACTGAACCTATGTTAATTCTCTTTCTGTAGCTTTAGTAGTTTGAGTAATTTGCATTGTTGAATTTTTTATTGCCACTTAAAGACCTAATATCACAACATAACATACAGTACAGCGATTTATGGTTCCCCATATTATTTGATTGCTTTCACTAGAGGGACAAACAACTACTTGCGGGAATGTCAAAATTTACTGCTTTTTTTCTTCTGTTATAAAGAACATTTTTTTGGAAAGTCTCATACATTGGACGGATTAATTTTATTAATTCTATGATCCGGTGAATGGATCCTTAATGCTGATCCTATCAACTGATAGCCACCATGAATGCAGTTCATTTGGTTTGATTTTATAATATTTTGAAGTGTTCAACACTTTCCATGTGCGTCTATATTGATGATTTTGGGCCTTTTGGCACTTTTTGTGTGTGCACGCATGATCATATGGATGCACATGGTGATTGTTGGCACGGGGAAAGGTTTTTCTCTTAGACATGTTTAAACTTTAGAATGGACTGACACAACACTCATATAGATGGTTGAACGAGGCTTTGCGACATTAGCTGCGATGGCTCATTCTTGGGAAGACTCCATGCCCGAAGAAGTTGAAGAAAGTGAGTCCAGTGAAATGTGGATATCTGGTCAGGCTACCATTGCCAGAGGTTTCTCATATCTTTTACAGCAGGCTTGGCTTCTGCCATCACAGTCAGTGGTTAGTTCAAGTGCACTTTATTTTAATTTTTTGAGAAACTGAACTTGGAAGATATACTGCTGTTGCAATTCTCTATCCCCTTGTGGCAGTAAAAGAAAGAAAGAGAAATACTGAAAAGAAATCCTGCAGAACTCTGATCGCTTCTATATCAAACATAATACAGTGCATTTTATAATAGTTCCCCAAAAAGGTTTCCATTAACTTATAGAAGTAGGAGCTAGATCTTCTTTTACTAATTTTGGCCCCATACCCAGTTAGCCTGATTGTGTAGTCAATTTTTTGTTTGAAACCATACACATGACCGTAGTAAGTCACTTGAATTGTATTCTTATGCTCCCATAAGTCATCAACTTGTATAATTGGTGAAGCTCGTTGATTTTTTTTGGGATCTTAGATTCATATGTTTCTGTTGCAACCTTCAGCTTATAAAGACATAATCAAGTAATAGACAATCGCGCGAAGCTCTTTCATTGAGGTGGGATTGTGAGACAGCTGCTTTAAGGTTGCATTCTGTCTGTAGATGGAGTGTTGGGATATCCGTATTGAAGAGTGTCCTGTGTCAAATTCATTTTAAGGGAATTCATTTATTGTTAATTTGGTACCAGATCTGTGGGTAGCCATTCAGATTAACCTATGCCATTGCCTTTTATTTTGTAAAAACAGCCCCTTCTAATCGTACTCCCACTTATTACAATGAATTTCCCAGTTGTAAAAACCCCAGAAGTATTACTTGGTCATTTCATTTTTACCCTATTCTAATTCACTGTCCGCAGTTTGCCAACCTTGTTTTGCTGCTACCATGCGCCCACCTGCAACCAACACTTGAACCCCAGCCGACCTACACACACATCTCTTGGATTGAAGGGAATTAAGATTATTTGGTAAATAAATATGATGGCGCTCTATGATGTCTTGTGGATCTTTCCTGATGCCTCTATGTGCTCATGCACTCACATTGGTTAGAAAATATTTTTCTATGCATGTAGTATCCTTTCCTATTTTTCTGGTAATGGGAGTTGTGCAGAACAAGTTCTTTTGTTCTGGCTGAATCAACAGCAGTACATAATCTGATCAAAATGACAAAACTGCTCAAAATCACTGCAATCAGGCCTGGCACTTGCCTTTCTGCTAAAATAAGTGCTGTGTGCTAGAATGTATTGAAAGAAAATGGAAATGATAACTGTGGCCCAGAATCACTCTTAGGAGATTTGGCTCACATACATCAGTTATGTCAACTCAATGACGGATTACCTTTTTGGAATCATACTCCAGTTAATTTAACTTCCATCTTGAAAAACTTTATTCCATAGGGTGGATTATTTTGATAGTGGCTCTCTGTCCCTTACTTTATGGGTTGTTCATACATTTATTAGTTAAACAACTAAGTTTCCCTTTGGCCGTTTGATGATTGCTTGAATTTTATGTTAATTTATATTTCACTACTTCCCTGTAATGATGCAATATTAGGAAGGTGAGGTTTTGCGTTCATCGCCCCCTTCATCATGCCTAGATGATTGTTCAACATTGCTTTGGTTCATTGTGCAATCTGTTACTGAAAGCAACATGATGTTGGAGCTAAAACTCTCAGAGTTGCTGTTAGTTTGGGCTGATGCTATAGCAGACTGGCATGCTTGGGAAGAAGTGGAGGATCTGTCTATCTTCAAATGCATTAGTGAAGTTGTTCATCTCCATAAAAGATTTGGGCTGAAGAACTTGTTTGTAAGAGGGATGCCATCCCCTCCTGCTCCGCCGGTCCCACAAGGTTCTATTATTGAAGGAATTGGTGCTTTTGTCAGTGAGGCCATTTCACAATATCCTTCTGCAACTTGGAGGGCTTCCTCCTGTGTCCATATTCTGTTGCATGTTCCAAATTACTCATTAGAAGCTGAAGGTGTCAAGCAGTCACTGGTGACTGCTTTCAGTTTGGCAGCATTTTCTCATTTCAAAGATATTCAAAGCAAGCCTTGTTCACTGTGGAAACCATTGTTGCTTGTTATATCTTCGTGCTATCTGTGTTATCCTGACATCGTGGAGAGGATTCTAGAGAAGCATGAACATAACGGATTCTCAGTATGGGCATCTGCTCTGGGTTTTATCTCAACCAAAGCTTTCAGACCTGGTCTGTTGGTGGAGTCAGAGATTAAGTTAACTGGTTGGTATCTTACTTTCTGGTCCTTATTGCGTTGCACTTGGAGAAACATTTTAGATTTCTTTACAAAGTATAGAGTGCTCAAGAGGCATAATGATCGAAGTACTACTATTTTAGAAAGTTCTAGAGGACATAATATTTTCCTTTCAAAAATGAGTTTTTTGGTGCCAATTCATTTTACTTCGATCTAAAAACAAGTTTTACTTTTCTTTAAATGCATTCACTTTTCATCCAATTTCCTTGTCCTCTATAGATGCTTTAGGGCTTGACATGTTATTTTCTTTTGCCAACAAATTTAACATATCTGTTGATTGTATAATGGCTCTCAGTTATGGCATTGGCCAAGGTGGTTGAGCGACTGTCGGAACTGGGAAATCCAGGCGGGAGGTTGATTCAGGACTGCTTCACTTCACTAATGGAGACGTGCATGCGGTTGAAAGAAGTGCAGAAGGAAGAAGAAGAAGATTATGGTGAAGAGGCTGAAGATGATGATGATGATGATGATACTAGTGATGACGAAATTGATGATGACGAGGTTTGACTGCCTAGTTTATTCTTGGATTTTAATTTTCCTGGTAAAGCCATTTGTAAGATATGCTATGAGGGCACTTTATACACCATACCCATTGTTCAATGCTTCCATCTTTGGCAACCAAAATGAATGTGCCAACATATATGCTGGGTGGTCAGGCTGTTCTTTATACTATTTATCATTATCCTCTCTAATTACAATTGCATGGAAACATGACAATTTTTTTCTCAATGCCCCTTTTCCCTTTAGGACTCTGAGGATGATGTACGCGAAGAAACTGAAGAGGAATTCCTCAATAGGTATGCTGAGGTAGCTGCCAACTTAGAAAATGGGTTTGATGTGGAGGAAGAGGATGTAGAAGATGTAGACCAAGAGCTGGAATTGGGTAAGCTATTTCTTGATGTAATCTTGGAAAATCATTTCTTTATTATTTCAAAGTTAATTTATTGTCAGCAGAATTTTCTTTTTATTCTTAAAATTTGTTAAATTTCACATATTGAAAATAACCAACAAATATCAAAATTGACTGCATGTTTTTCATTGTTAAGAGGCTTATTTGGATAAACTGTTAGATTTTGATGTTTTCCCTGTGGAACTTATTATGGCTTTGGTTGTTTGAGCTATCTCATCATGTGGAGCATGACTCATTATTATATAAAATCAAAAATTGTCCTTTTCCAATGCCATGATTAAGTTGTGCGGGTGGCCTGAGGGCTGGCTCTGGTGTCGAAGGTTGGGATGGGAAAGGGAGATCAACTTTCACATCTTACCAATTGGGGAAGAAAGGAAAAAGGAATGGGAAAAAAAATCATGTCCTGTGGCCAGGTTATTTGCAAATAGACAACCTTAGCCTTTTCTTGTGATGAATTGCTATTAAGCCTTGATATATATTGTTAGTCCACAACCTAACTGTTTAAGCTTTTAGGTGACGTGGTTGTCTAACATGGCATCAAAGCAGGTTACCAGGAGGTCGTGGGTTCTAGTCTTTGTTGCCCACGTTTATTGTTTGGTGTTTAAAAAATTATTGTACTCCCTATAATGTGTGTTAATATCATGTACTTATGTTCCCACATGCTGTCAGGCTGCACACGCGGCCGTGCGGGTGAGTGTTATGACTTGATATATATATTGTTGGCCCATAACCTAATTGCTCAAGCTTTAAGGTGAAGTGGTTGTCAAACAAATGCCACATCTCTAAGATGAAATGGTTTTATTGATTGGTAGTGTAATACGGTACTATTTTTCTATTAAGGAGTTGATGATACATTAGGAGCTATGTACAATATACTTTACCACTATCATTTTGTTATGCTGATCCTGGAGTATATGCTAGGCTTGCTGAAAGAATTTGAACATTTTTCCTGTTGCCTTGCAATGAAGAAAATAACAAATTCTGATCAAATTTGTGTTGACTGCTCAATCCACAAGATTTTTCATATGTTTTCAAGCTCGATGTTTAGTTCTCGTAGTCCATATTCTCTATTTGGCAAAAGTAGTTTCTAAAAAGTATGGTGGGCATGCAGAGTGATTCATTGATTGGTTGTGAACTTCTCTATGTGGTGTTAGGAAACACAAATTTGGGATTGAAAATAAGACATCGTGTGCATTTTGAAAATTTTATGGAATTATGCCAAAATTCAAACAATTTGAAAATCATGGCCTCAAATTTGTGTTCCTAGGCACAGTTTAAGTCAGTTATTTAACTGAATCTTTTGTACTTTCTGCTATTGTCATGCTGGTTTAGGTGGATTGAAGGATGTAGATCAGCGGAGCATTTTGCAGCCATTGATGGAGAGATGCCACCAAGTTCTAATAAAAGGACAGCCATTTCCTCCTCAGCTCGTATCAAGTTTCTTGAGTACCTTCCCCGAGTATACTTTATTTTTCGAGCGGCCTCTATGACAGAGTTCTATAGCAGATTTTACGTAGCTTATGTATAGTGAAGAAAAGGGGTTATGCCATTTTTTATTTATTCATTATTTTTAAAATTAAGTGTTGGCCCTGTTGGAAGTTCCCATTTTTTCTCTTCTTTTGGTCCTACTGGATCTTTTCAACTGTAATGCTCTGGGTAAATGGGTGTTACCCTAATGTGTCTGTGAGGTATGGTCTTCAGAATCATTGTCTCCATCTTATAAAATTAAAATAAGACTTCTTGCGTTTGTTTTGTTTTTCAACAAAGGTTTAAACACGCTTAGAGCACTGATGCATTTTATGTTGAGAGAGAGAGAGAGAGAAGCAAAAACAGTTGCTTTAGATGATGTGAGTGCTGCTCTTTCTGGTTATTTTAAAAAATTTCCATCCCAATGGAACTCAGGCCTTTTGGAACAAGGATTTGTTAGAGGGAGGGAAAAAAAAATGAAATGTCAAATATTAATGACCAAGCATAATATATATATATAAGTTTTAAATAAGGCTTGGTGGTAAAGTCGATAAAACACTTGTTTCTTTCATATTTTAGACCTTAGTTCCATAGAACAATAGGCTATTGCTGAAATAGAGAAGAATTGAAATCTTGGATCAAAACGCCTTGTATGGATGGTATGAACTGCCTAAACAAGAATTGAATTCTTGAATAGCGAAATACTAGAATTAGTTATTAATGATCTAGCATAAAGAGGATGCTTTCCAAGAATTCTCAAAATTTGCCCTTATTTGAGATTATTTTCAGTAACAAAAATAAACTATCCTAGAATTTGAGCATAATTTAGGATAGAAATGAAAAAAAGTAGGATTTATCTAAAATTGCCTCAAGTTATTATTCCATATTATGGTGCCCATTATCAATATTTTTGTAATGAAATATATTTCAGCTATTACTATGCCATTTTTTAGTGTCTCTACCATTAGAAAGGAGATTTTTGTTTGGTCTAATTTTTGCCATTCTAAAATGCTTTTATAACTACCCATAAATATTCTAAAAGTCCCAATGAATATCAATAATTATTCTAAAACACCCCATAACCACCCATAATTAGCCTAGAATAATATTTTTCTTTAAATATATTACTTTAATATTTTCAAAAGATTTCATTTTTTCACAATTATCAAAGCATGCGGATCACGCATGCACGCAGCTAGTTTGTATTAATAATAGTTTTTAGGATAGAAGACACTAACTTTCCTCAAGACTCACAAAAAGACAAAAACCTTGCGTGAGTTTTCAAAAATCTCACAAACCTTTCCTACGATTTTACAAATATCAAAAACCAACCTTCACATTTAATTTTGGGACACTCATATTCCTAATTTTTTTTTTTCACCAAATATAAGAGAGATTTATGAAAATTTTTGAAATCTCAATGGTTTGTAGATTTTTGAAGCATCATAGGAAGCTCATATCTATTTGTTAAATCTCAAGGAAGGTTGATGTTTTTTATCTTAATTTTTAAGAGGTGAATTGTGTCGCAACTTCTTTAGTTAATGTCAGTAATATTTTAAATTATTAAATTTTATGATACAATTTCTATATATTTGAGAATATGAAATATTAACTTAAAGTAAAATTGTATTATTTTAATAAAATATAATATAATGCTATATTAAATTTAATTCAAATATAAGAAATTTAAATTAAACTTTCAAATATCTAAAACCAAACTCTCAAGGCATTAATTGATGGCTATTCTTCATTGGCCCCCACAAAAAAATAAAATAAAATCCCTAACTCAAAATCTTCATAGAGGTCCATGGCTTCTATCCACGTGTATAGTACGTGCGGAAGACGCAGTTGGCTTAGCATAGATACAAATAGTAGCTCGCCTGCACCAGAAACCCTAAGCCTAGCCTCAATTTCCATATCTTCTCCTCCATCATCGCGAGGATGCAGATCTTCGTGAAAACCCTGACTGGGAAGACCATAACCCTAGAGGTCGAGTCCTCCGACACAATCGACAATGTGAAAGCTAAGATTCAGGACAAGGAAGGCATCCCGCCGGACCAACAGCGCCTCATCTTCGCTGGCAAGCAGCTGGAGGACGGCCGGACTCTCGCTGATTATAACATTCAGAAGGAATCCACCCTCCACCTCGTCCTCCGCCTCCGTGGCGGCGCCAAGAAGCGCAAGAAGAAGACCTACACCAAGCCCAAGAAGATCAAGCATAAGAAGAAGAAGGTCAAGCTCGCGGTGCTGCAGTTCTACAAGGTCGATGATTCCGGCAAGGTCCAGAGGTTGCGGAAGGAGTGCCCGAACGCCGAGTGTGGGGCCGGGACGTTCATGGCCAATCACTTTGATCGGCACTATTGTGGTAAGTGTGGGCTCACCTACGTGTACCAGAAGGCTGGTGGCGATTGATAGATTGATCTGAGAATTCACTGTTTGCTTCGATGCTTTAAATTGATGGCTTTTATTTGGGGAATTATTAGACTGCAATTTAATATTTAGGTCATGAATTTTGATTATTAGGATTGTTGTGAACTTTGTGTTTTGGAATGAACTCCAATTCTCCGAGTTTGATATGAGTTTCCTGTGTTGCAAGTGATATGAGTTTCCTGTGTTGCAAGTGCTTTTATGAGTATAGATTTATGATTTGTGATATTACTAAGTCAAATGTATAAAGAGAATATATAAAATTAAGATGTTGAACTTAATGAAGTTATGTTGGGATTAAATAAGATTGATATAGAAAAGGTGTACGATTGGATGACAATTCTATTGAAGTTTGAAAACTCCTAAGAAATGATGAATAATTAAGCAATATGATTACTATAGGTATTTAGGAATTTCCAATCACCACATTTGTATGTAAAGGGTCTATAGTTTTGGTAATCTCCTATCACAAGGCATCCATATAGAGTTTTATGCTGCCTTATGAACTTGTTAAGACATTCAAAATGAGGTATGAGGATGCATATTATTTGAAAATTAGAGTTGGAATAAAATGTAAGTTAAAATTATGTAGAGAAATTTTAGACTTTAGAGTTTAAATATTTTAATATGAGTAAAAGAAAGACATAATTCCTAATGTACGATTTTAGTCATTTGAGATGTGTTTTGGAATGAACTCCTATTCTGAGTTTGATATGAGCTTCTTGTGCTTGATAGAGTTTCATTATGGTTATAGTTGGTTCGGTGGCTAAGGCTTATAAGACAGGACTAGAGTGGATTGTATTGAATTGGGTTGGCTAAGATTATTATCCTATCCTATGTTTGAACTAGGACACCCCATTGAATAGCTTCATCATTCAAAAGACTGAAATACCTTAATTTTATTTTTTTTAAAAATTAAATATTATAACAACATTTGATGATTTGTTAAAATTTTTGAATTAAATTTCATATGAATCAAGCTGCCCATTGAAGCTGTACCGGCCGACGGTCTCTAGGTCATTGACCGTTGGCCTGAGTGATGCAGGTAATCTCCTGTGTGATACTTGTGGTCGACGAGGCCGAAGAGTGTGTTGTGGAAGATCGTGGAGTAGACATTGGAGTCGCTGCTGATCTTGGCAATGTTCAAGTTGTAAGATCTGCTCCAAATTCACTCCACAAACTACCAAACACAATTTGCAAACAAATATACATGATTTCCAAACCTTTGCATCCCCAAATCAAATTCCTCCTTCAATTCTTATAGCTTTACCAACATCGCCAAATCAAAACTTTTGCCTCTAACTGCATGTTTCTCAATATCATATGCCAGCAAAGATGTTGGTGGAGTTGTTGGAGAAGTTCTTGAAGATAGCCCTTGTGGTGACAAAAGATGGCAAGTTCAGCTGTGGATTCCTATCCAACTATTTGTTCAAGAAGCGAAGGTCAAGTGGATGGAGACATCGAACTTTTACTGTCTTTGAGAGAACCATGGTGATGTAGAAATCAGAAAAAGAGAGATGAGGAGAGGGAAGAGTGTTGGGTTATACCACATCGATTGTGGAAGGGGCTGGTGGTCAATTATTAAGTGTGAGGGAAAACCTCACTCCTTGAGCTAGCTTTTGGGGTTGAGAAGGCTTAAGACCACCCATCACTGGTATCAGAGTCTGGTTCATCAACATTCTCCTTAGTGTGCCGTGCTGGGGGAGACCCCAATGGTTGCCTTGCCGGGAGAGACCTCGATGTGTGAGGGGGAGATTGTTGGGTTATCCCACATCGATTGTGGAAGGGGTTAGTGGTCAGTTATTAAGTGTGAGGGAAAGTCTCACTCCTTAAGTTAGCTTTTGGGGTTGAGAAGCCTAAGACCATCCATCACAAATGGTTAATCCTTGAAACATTCCTACCAACAATCAGCATGTCATCCACATAAAGTAGTAAGAAAATAAAATCATCATCAGAGAATTTCTGAACAAATACATAGTGATCTGAAGTTGTCTTCTTGTAGCCTTGCTCACCTATAACAGACTCAAACTTCTTGTACCACTGTCTTGGTGCTTGTTTCAAACCATATAGGTTTTTTTTTCAGTTGCACACATAATCCTTTTTCCCTTTCACTTTGGAACCCTTTGGCTGTTTCATATAAATCTCTTCCTCCAACATGAAGGAAGGCAGTTTTCACATTCATCTGCTTAACTTCCAAGTTAAGGCTAGCTGTTAAGCCGAGTACCGTACGGATTGATGACATCTTTACAATTGGAGAGAAGATCTCATCAAAGTCAATACCTTTTCTCTGACCGAACCCTTTTACTACTAATCTAGCTTTGTACTGTTGCCGTGAAGAGAACTCATTTGGCTTCTTCTTGTAAATCCACTTGTTCTCCAAAGCTCTTTTTCCTTTAGGTAGCTTCACTAACTCAAAGGTGTGGTTATCATGCAATGACTGCATCTCATCTTGCATGGCCTCAATCCACTCTTTCTTGTGTTCATCTTCCATGACTTCTACAAAACACTAGGGCTTTCCCCCGTCAGTCAATAACACATACTGTTTTGCTGAATACCGAGTGGAAGGATGTTGGTCTTTGGCTGACCTCCTGGATGGAATCTCTGGCATTGTCAACTGCTCATCATTATCAACATCTCCCTGAGCCTGTAAGGGAACATCCACATCACCTCTACCCTAGTGGTCATCTTGAACATTATTCTCAACTTGAGATGGAAAATTCTTCAAAGGAACTGGATCCACATCAGTCAAACTGTCACCCTGCTGAGACATAGATTTCTCTACCTTCTCAATATCTTGAATCGTCTGATCTTCTACATACACGACATCTCTTACCCCCGCCATAGCAGGGGGGGCATGGGTGTTCATTTTTTTCCTTCCCTTACCCCCGCCCTTTTTTTTGGCTAGTCTGGGTAGGTCGGTGGGAGGGGATTGGCCTAGCTTATCCTATATGAAAGGGGCTAAGTTTTATCATCTTAGCCAGTCCTGTACTATCATTGTGTTCCACCATAGGCTAGGTAGACACCAATCCAAACACACCCTATATATATATATATATATTTATATATATATATTTATTTATTTATCAGTAAAGGTAAATATATATTGATCAAAACGAATTTGTACAGTATACACTGGGCATACCCAGGCTAAAGGGATCAAAACTCCATCCAAAAATGCAAAATAAAGCATATCATCACACCATAACAGAAGCCTTGATCAAGTCCAAACTACATACTAATTACATAGCATCTAATAATAAGTCATTTTCAATGGCATCAATCAATTAAATGAAGTCCAAACCTCTCAAACACAGTTCTGTATGTATGTCTCCGAACCACTTGGATCAGCTCCTCTGCAGATATAGCTTTGCCTTCGAATCTCCTCTTGTTTCTGAAGTGCCATATATAGTATACTGTAGTTTCCAAGCAAATTCTCTTCCCCACCGATTTTATTCCATTTCCTTTTCTCCTTATGCAACCATTTTAGAGCTGCTTTCAAGGTAGTCATATCTCTCCTCAGTCCCAGCCATTCTCTAAGTTGGTTCCAAACACAAGATGAGAAGTTGCATTTAAAGAAGAGATGGTCAATAGTCTCAAAATCTGAGCCACACAGTACACAAGTCTGATTAATATCCTCCCCATGCTGCTTATCACAAGTGAGTAGCTTGCCTTTAATACCCAGCCACCACAACGTGAAGGCATATTTAGGTGTACATCCACTCTTCCAAACCTCTTTGAACCACATAACTTTAGCTTTTCTATTCCTCCAATAATTAGAACTCAAAGCAGAATTTTGCCCCCAATCTTTTATCATCCTGTCTGCTTCTAACCGACTCCCACAGCTTTGCAATCTCTGATTTTTCATGTCAATCATCTTCTTAAACAGAGGGGAATCTTCATGTTTAGAAAAAGCCCCCCACAGAGTAGACCCCTTTAAATAGAAATGACGTACCCATTTGGCCCATAACGTATCCCTCTTACCATGAATGTTCCATAAAGCACGAGAGAGAAGAGCTTTATTCCAGGCTTTAATATTAAACACTCCCAACCCACCTTCTGATTTAGGGAGACATACCTCCCTCCATGCAACAAGTGGCTTCTTCCTACCTCCCCAGAGAAACATCCTACAAAGTTTCACAACATGCTCTAGGACATTGTTTGGAATAGGAAAGATTGCCAGCAAAAAACACTCCACGCCTTGAATAACAGAATTTATAAGTTCCAATTTACCTGCATAAGACAGTGTATGATCTGGCCATCCTGAGAATAAGTTGGCTATTCTGTCAAAAAAGCTAGAGTAATGCATGGCATTCAGCTGAGAAGCTGCAAGTGGAATTCCAAGATACTGGAAAGGAAACTCCCCAATACTAAATCCAGTTGTTTGATACCATCCAAGTCATACTCCTTCACTCCAGCATGAAACAGATTTTGACTTCAATCGATTAGCATCCAGCCCTGAGGCATCAGTTAATATCCTTAAGCAATCCATCATGACCTTGGCTGACTTATAGTCCCCTCTAGAAAACAGAATCAAGTCATCTGCAAAGGCAAGGTGTGTAATCTTCAATTGCTCACACTTTGGATGATATTTGAAATCAGGACATCCCTCCAGGGAACTCAGCAAATCTTGAGAGATATTCAAGACAAAATCACAAACAAGATAGGGGAAAGGGGATCCCCTTGTCTTAGGCCTTTCCTGCCTTTGAAGAATCCATAGAACCCCCCATTTAGTGAGATAGAGTAGGTTGTGGTAGATACGAATTGCGTTATCCAGTTGATCATGATCGGTGGAAATTTTAGTAGTGTCAGCATCTCTTCCAAGAATTTCCAAGACACTGAGTCGTAAGCCTTCCTGAGATCTATTTTCAACATGCATCTTGGAGATACTCTCTTCCTTGCATATTTCCTAACCACTTCCTGCACCAAATAAACCTCTACCATACTCCTTTTCTTCACAAAAGCTGATTGAGCCGGGTTAATTAAGGACTCAAGGCAAGGCTTAATTCTTCCTGCAAGTACCTGAGCAATTACCTTATACATAACATTACAACATGAGATAGATTTGTAGTCACCCGCCCCCGAAGCATGATTAGACTTTGGAATCAAGGCAATTACTGTATGGTTAAGTTGCTTGAGAATTCTCCCAGAAGAGAAAAATTCCAGCACCGCTCTCGTGAAATCCTTACCCACCACGTTCCAAGCTTTCTTGAAAAAGCAAGCAGTGAACCCATCCGGACCAGGAGATTTTCCATCTTCAATACTAAACACAGCCTCCTTGATTTCCTTTTCTGTAATAGGAGCCATCATTAGATCAATTTGAGAGTCATTAAGCACCGGTCCCTTTGCCATAGTCTGCATCAACCATATTCGAATTACTCTCCAAACCCAGTAACTGGTTATAGAAACTCAGGAATTCCTCAGCAACTTGAGAGATAGATTGAGTCTGATTTCCATTTTCCAAGGTAACTGAAGAAATATGGTTCCTATTAATATTCCTTTTCATCAGAGCATGAAAGGAGGAGGAGCTTTTATCACATTCTTTAAGAAATTTGCATTTAGCAATCTCGGCCATGAACATTCTATTAGCCTCTGCTAATCCATCTGCTTCATCTCTTTTTCTTTTACCTTTACCTGCAAGTCAGAATCTGAAGGAGAATCATGTAGGAGTTGTTGCAATTCCACCAAATCAGAATTTGCTCTTTCAGCTGTTACATATATGTGTGAAAAGTGCATTTCATTCAGCATCCTTAGTGGACTTTTGAGAGCCCGAAACTTACTAACAAAACAGTATTGCTCACTGCCCTGAACACTGGCATTCCAATTATCTCTAATCAGTTTCTGAAAATCCTGATGTGAAGCCCACATGTTAAAGAATTTAAATGGCCTCCTTCCTAATCTTTCTTTCTCAAAAACTGACACATTACACACAGAATGATCAGATAGCAGCCCAGGAAACTGAAAGTTAGCTTGAGCCCTGAACCCAGCTTGATGGCAAGAATGGTTTACCACCACTCTATCAAGCTTGCACCAAACCTTCCCATTTGTCCATGTTAAAAAACACCTGGATGATCTCAAGTCAGATAGCCCCAATTCATTAAAACAGTCATTAATGTCTTTTGTTTCATACGCAGTAACTGGCAGCCCAAATCTCTTTTCCGCAGCATATGGAACATTGTTAAAATCTCCCAAAATCATCCAAGGAGCAGCAGTTGAGGTACCCAACTGGTATAAATCATTCCATAAAAATCTCCTAGCCACAATAGTATTAAAGCCATGTACAAAACTTAAGTTAAAACATTCAGCAGTAACTAAACACTTTGCAATGCAGTGAATTACCTGCGCATTCTTCCCAATCATCTGGATATGCACCTTCTGGGGGTTCCACAGCACCATGATCCTTCCAGCTCTATGGCTTTCAAAATTGTTGCATTGTTCCCAATTTCTAAATTTTTTATTCATCAGATTTTCTAGGTTGATGA
The DNA here is from genome assembly GCF_029873635.1 of Malania oleifera. NCBI lineage: Eukaryota > Viridiplantae > Streptophyta > Magnoliopsida > Santalales > Ximeniaceae > Malania > Malania oleifera. Next base: position 1,499,371 of record NC_080419.1, read on the forward strand.
CCGACAATTTCTTTTCCAAAACACCCATAATATCTATGTTGTTTTTCCTTATGAGGTCATGTACCCCATTTTTTTTCAGGGGTCTATTTAATCCCCTGATATTCCATGCTGAGATCTTCATTTTGGTTTCGAAGGGGGTTTTAACCCCTTCCCAAACTTCAGAGCATCATACTACATTCTTCCCTTTTTTCTTCTTCAAAACTGTAGTGAAGCCCTCATCTTTTTCTTTCCCCTTTACTGATTGCTCCCCATGTGATATCTGTAAGTTATTCTTTGGTACATTAACATCTCCATTTCCATTCCCCCTTCCCCCAGCTTTGTCCACACCTGGGTCACTAGCAGCACTATTTATCCCCACAGATCCCTTCTCAATCCCCTTTCCACCTGATTATCATTGCCCCCACTGTTAGCATTGATCTTACCTCTGTCAGGAACAGACCCCATATGGACAGTAGGCGAATTGCAAATTATGATAACTTCATCAGAGACCTTTGTACCACACTTTGAGGAAACATCCTTGACCCCGTCACCATCAGAACTAGGATTACCTTTGTTATCCACATCAATGTCCTCACAAGGATCCTGTTCAACAGATGAAATACTAGCATCTGCATTTGCCCTGCCATCTTC